>NW_028248371.1:0-112706 GCF_964263255.1 Lissotriton vulgaris | reverse complement strand
GAGCTAATCATCGCCTATTACATGTTTGCCCTTCAAAATGGGACTTAACATGCTGATTTTGGTGCTTTCTGCATCTAAATCTGCAATGTTCTGCAATTTACCAGGCATTTCCTACTGGTATTTATTCATAAGTTCTAGCTGTCTATATGTAATTGGGGAATTGGTGTGAAGGTCAGAAGGCCACAATATGCTTGGCTGAACGGCCGCAGTCTCACCCAGCATATTACGAGTTTACTCTCCTTCAGGATTTACATGGAGGTTCTTACTCCATGTAAACCCTTGAGGAGAGAAAACAAAGGGCCCCCTGTGCCTCCTACAGTTGTGAATGCACACAGGAGGACATAACATGTGCCCTGAGTCCATGCTGTGCAGGAACCTTGCGAAAAGTTCCCATTGCAGTGCCTTTCTCCAAGGCTCCATTGCCTTTGAATGTGGCACCGCCACGCCACCCGCCCCCCAGACTACTTAAAAGTAATAGGAGGATATTCTCAAGAACGTGTGATAATTATCGCAAAATTAGCTTACCGCAACTTCCAACATCGCAGTCCATCGCGGGAAAATAACTCTGTGTTAAAGTGGTACCATGCAATAGTCACACGATAACGTGTCAAATGACTGTGTTAAAATGAAAACATTGACAAAAAAATTCGAAACATGAACGCGAAAAAAGTGTCGATGCCTGAAATCGCGATACAAAAATCAGCGAAAACCAGCGACAGGCCTGCAATTCCCACGTGTCATGCAGAAAAATGCAGAATAAAAGCAGAGAAAAAAAACTGTGAGATGACAATGTACGAGTACAACCTCACACCTGTGATGTAGTACAAATGTCCACTGTCCCGCATCAAAAAGGCATCTCCTCACAAAGAGTCACAATGTATATTGTCATGCAGTCTGTACGTAAACTTTGCCAATGCATCAACATACATGAAACACACTGTGAACCTGCATCTCCCATGTACATTGCAGAGGGACAATCGACACCACCTGCAGAGCAGAGCCCACATCACGTCAGTGATGATGGAGACGACACCCAGGACAACGACTACGACAAACTACAATGGTTCATGGACAACCTCTGCACCACACCTCCAGTAGCAAGGCAGCCCAGAACCATCAAGTTGAGCCCACCCCCTGCACAGACCACACAGCAGGAAGCACCCACCACTACGTTTAGCTCCCAGCACCTCACCGAAGAACACATGGCGTTCCAATGTCGTGTGTTGGACCACCAGAAGGAGCTGGCTGAACTGATGAGTAGGATTCCGTACTACCTGTGACACACAGAAATGGCATTTTGAATACATGACACCATAAACAGCCTCTCTGTACAAGGGTGACACACCCATGTTCAATTCTCAAAATATGAGTTTGTTAGCACTACATGTTGCACTTCAACTTGTTAGAGTGATGTGCCTGTACAGAGGTGTGACATGCACTCAGAGAATGTGTGTCATAATGAATGTATTTGCACATGCTGTGCCTGTGGGCATTTTGTACTGTCCCATGATTGCGAAGGACTGTGAAAATGTGGCGTGCTCATTTAAGGAAATTGTCAATAATGGTGTTCCTACGAGTTATTCCTGCTGTGGCTGCAGTGGGGTGTGGTCCCCCTGCCTCATCCTACTCATCATCGTCTGTTGCATCTGGCACTTGAATCCATGGGGCATTGTTGCGTACACATAGGTTGTGCAACACACAACATGCAGTGATAATCTTACACATGATGTCTGGGAAGTCCAGGAGCCTTCCACCTTGGATGTCCTGGCACGGAAATGTGACGTCAACACCCCAAATGTGCATTTCACGATGCCCCTGATGTATTTATGGGCTGTATTGTACTGCCTCTGGGCCTGTGTGTTCAGCACTCGGAGGGGTGTCATCATCCGAGGGCAGAGTGCATATCCTTGATCACCTGTGACATTGCAGAGAGACATGAGTCAATAGTTGGTTCTGCATGATGCGTTGGCAGGCTCACTGGTTCATTGGTGTGTGATATGTGTGACTGAGTGATTCCTGTTTGAAATGTACTGCTGGTAGCAAAGAAGTGGCATCAATGTGCATTACATAGCATCATTGCTGCTCCTCCGTCCCCCCGAGTCCATTTACTAGTGTGCGCAGTGCGGTTGCATCACTTGCACTCCTACGGCACAACATTGTCATGCCTGTCTGTGCATGTCCACAAGCCTGGCAATGACAATGTGATATTGTGTGTTGAAGTTGGGCGGCCACATGTGTGAGGGCCTATTGTAAGGATAGGGCGCACACAGATGTAGGAGTCCATGGCTGGCTGAACTCGCCATGCGGTTGAGGCTAGAGTTTTGGTGCATGCTCCGGTAATAGTAACACACACAACAGTTGTTATGGATGATCCCGGACCCCGAGAGGGTTTGCGCTCCTTAATTTACCCCTTCAGATGAGCCTGCACTCCAGGGGCATGCTCCATTGCAACATTGTCCCTTGCGGGATGGGTGGCGCCAACACTACAACAGAGACACACACATTATTCACTTCCTTGGCAAGGCCAAAACTTAACCAAGCACAGAGCCTCGGGTTGATGAACCACACCCCTGTGCTGCACTGTCACACGCCAGTCCACTCTGCTTACGCTTACAGGGGGGATGTAACAAGCGACATTTCCACAATCTTCCCCACTGGCTGAGGTAACATAGTTGCATCCACTGTCCACTGCACTCCAAACACCAGCAGTATATATTGACAAGGACCTGTCTGTGGTCTGCATACTGCAGTCTGTCCAGCACATCACCACCACAGTTGGTATTGTCTACATTCTTATTTATGGGTCACTTGCCTCCTTCACACATGCCTGGTGCCCGCTAAGCATGGGCGAATTTTGCAAATCTGGCGTTCGCAAATTTGCGTATTTGCGAACTCGCAATCTGCAAAATCCACGAATTCTCGCGAATTTGCAAAATTTTTTTGTGTTCCTAAGGGTTTCTGCCAGTTTGCGAGGGTTTTGTACCAGTTCGCAATTGTGAACTTACTTGTCGGCTCGCAACGGTCGCGACTTTGTTGTTTCTACGTCTGGTTCATCATCACAGGTTCACAGCACCCTCTGTTTCACCACTGCTACCCTCTGATTCACCCATGCCACCCTCTAGTACATCACTGCCACCCTCTGATTCATCACTGTAGATTATGGGGGGAAAAGCAAGCACACCTGCCCTGCTTCAACTGACATGAATTAATTTGGGGTTGATTAATGTGTCACTGAATTTAAACTTCCTGTCAGGCCCCTGCTTCCTTATCTGTAATTTGCTTTCTGTTGCAGTGCAATTTTTTTTCCCTACTTGTAGCTATTCTATGAGCCTGCTGTGAGGGTCAGAGCAGGGTCATAGAATAGTCGCAGGTAGGCAACTGAACTCTGGAGGGGCCCCTCAGGAAGCACTACAAGGAAGTTACTAATGATGACTTTAAACTTTTGCACCTGCCGAGTGCTTTCAGTTTTGCATAACTCGTTTTTCTGCAGAACAGCAACTGTAATGCCCCAAACAAACGTAGGCAACTGAACTCTGGAGGGGCCCCTCAGGAAGGACTACAGGGAATGGTTACTAATGATGAGTGAACTTTTGCACCTGCTGAGTGCTTTCAGTTTAGCAAAACTCGTTTTTCTGCAGAACAGCAACTGTAATGCCCCAAACAATCTTACTTGTGAAAGTTGATTTCTAATCCAAAAGTGATCCAAAGAAAGTCAAAAAGGCCTCAAATTCAAAAAAGTGCAGGCAAATGTCAACCTGAGGAGGTATTCTGATAAAAATCATAATTTTCCGAAGTTTTATGCTGCTTGCTGGTGGATTTCTTGTGCAGAATTGCAAATTGTGTAATTTCGCGAGTCTGAGATTGTTGCTGCCCACCGCATCTACATGTTCGCAATTGCGAACTCTCGCGATGCGTCGCCATACTCCCGCGGGATACTGCAGCAAGATCCAAAATGGCGCAGCACTCGCAAAATATCGAGAAAAACAACTCGGCAAACGCTGAATGACGTTAAGTGAACGCCGCATGCCGCAATATTGATCACCAAGCAAAAAAATCTGCTGCGTGCGAATTTGCGGATTTCCGGTTAATTCGCGAGAGTTTGCGGATTGCGAATATACAGAAAATCCGCAAAATCCTTGAGCGGAACGGATTTTCCGCCCATGCTTAGTTCCCGCCTCATCCCACAATCAGCAATTGTGTGGCAGAGGTGCCATAACATGCATGGTTTGTCTACATGGCTGGCCACGGTTACCACAGTTACTTGTGTTGTCGTGTCTGGTAGGTGGCATGTTGTATGGGATTTTGTAACATGTACATTTCCAGTTGTGAGTTGCATGATTGTGGATTTGAGGTGTGCGGTGTGTTCATTTGGTACTTACCAACGAGCAGTGCATTTCCATAGGTGCTATCCTGGAACCACTGGTTGATGATGGACTGTCGGAAGATGTAGGAATCATGCACACTGCCTGGGTAGTTGGCGACGACATTGGTGAAAAGTCCCCGGTGGTCCAATATTGCCTGCACATTGATGTAATGCATGTGCTTTCTGTTGCAGTAATTGTGTGCAGTGTCGGCAGGGTGCACAAGTAGGACATGTGTGCAGTCAATTGCCCCCAACACATGCAGAAAGCCAGCTATGACATAGAAGGCTTGCTTGGTATCCAGCTGTTCATGCGCAGTATGGGGAAAGTGAAGGTGCTGGGGTACCAGGCTGATGATGGCATCCAAGACGATGTGATGAACTTTGCTAGGGCTGGCTGTGAGACTCCTCCGACTCTGGAGGTTGTTTGTTGGAAGGTTCCGGAGGCCAACAAGAGCAGCACGGCCAGCAGCTTTGTCTGAGGTGGGATGTTGGTTGTCCGCTGTGTTGTTACCGTCAGCCTGTAGGCAATGATGTTCAGGATACGGAGGATGGTTGTCCTTTTGAGCCTGTAGTGGGCAATTACATCCTCTGGTGTTAAGTCTGTGAGGCTGGTGCATTTCCTGAAGGTCCGCTGTCTTGGTCTGCTCTGCCTCTGTGGTAGTCTGAGTGGTGGGGTTGGGGGGGATCGGGGGAGGGGTGGTGGTTTCGAGGGTGGTGGCAGTGGGTGTTGTGGCACTCTTGAGTGTCCGAGCTGCATGATCAGTAGCTCCATGGCATATTTTGTTCTTCAGGTGTGGCTCTGGCCTGGGCTCCCTTTTAAAGTGCAGTTTGTTGTTCACATTTACACCAGGTAAGCGCAGGTATTAAATCCCTGCTGCTAACACACCTTATTGTCAGTTTTGGGATCTTATCGCTGATCTGACTGGTCATTGAGAATGTTGCGGAGTGGTGTTTTTACGGCTTTTTGCACAAGAATGCCTACTCTGCATATCATTAGGGTTAGTTGCCAGGGTCATCTGTGGAGATGTTTTTATGGCTACTATCACAGGTAAACTGGTGACATCGGTTGTTAGCATCCACTTGTGAATGGGGCGATACATTTATTGCCACTTTGACTGTGATAAAGTGTTGATAACTCGGCGATAAGTCATTGAGAATATGCCCCTCAATCTGGCAGGTGGGTGGCGGCGGCCTTTGGAGGAGCAGTGGCATGATGGTTTGCACCACTGCACCACAGTTCTGCCAAAAGTCGTAATCAGGTCCATAGCGGAGTTTTACGAAGTCACCCACAAGTACTCTGGTTTGTTCCTTCCTTGATGCTGCCTGCCCAACTCCTCCTGAAATCTACCAGAAGGCAAGGAAGGAATATGCTTACCACTCTGTTAGTTTTCCAGGGGAAGAGGGAAATGGGAATGAGAGGCAAGAAAAAGAACAGTGGACTCTTGAAGACCTCCTTGTTACATAGGTCCCTCCGAATGTCTCTCAGGATAATGAAAAGTGGCTGAGCTTCAGGTTTCAATTTGTGGAAATGTGGATTCAGCTATCTATTTAAGAAATAACAACAATCAGGTCATTGAAATTATAACACTATACATTGGTAATCATCTCTAGAGACCTCCCTCTTAAGACCTACACGGTTCATCCGAAAACCCCTGCATCACTTCTTGTCTTTTAAAGAAAATCTGCTAATTCTTCTTAGCTTGGTATGCCTGCTTAGCTTGGTATGCCTTCATAAAGTATAAAACAACATAAATAAGATCACTTGAATACTATCAGGTTAACCAGCTTTCTAAAGCGTTTTGTCCATAAAATCACGTACCTGCATTGCTCTTAAAAGTAGCCCAAAAGGATTTGTATAACTAAAAAAAAAAGAAGTAAATAAAGAAACAACGAGCACAGTTAGTACTGATTTTCACGAAGCAAAGCATTGGAGGCAAGGCGGGTGGGTTTTAAATACCTTGGCATCGGCTGTCCAATTAGTTTCTCACGTGTGCACAAGAAGATAGTTTACACGTGTAGGGAACGCAAAGGCAATATTCTGTCCTGGATCTTTCATTAGTAATTCACGTGTGCATGTTAAATTCGTTTACACGTGTAGGAACTGCAGCAGATAATTACTTATTTCCCCAATTCTCCAGAAAGTTTGTTTTTTGAGGAAATTAGTTCTTAAACACAAGCAAGCATTGGTTTTGGAAAATCTTGTTACCGTATAGTACATTGTTGCGGCATAGTTAAACGCAATCAAGCATTGGTTATTGCAACTCTTGTTACTGTATAGCACATCAGTACAGCCAACCCAAGAAAAAGGAGTATGAAACATGATAACCATTGCATACAAATGAAACAGAGTTATAATATCTCGAACAGTATATTCCATTGTTTCATTTGTTGCTGAGTTTTATCTCAATTATTGCTGAGTTTAGTCTCCTCGTAATATGGAGTGGGGTAGAGTGGATTGGTGTAGTGTAGAGCTGCATAGTGTGGAACAGCGTACAGTAGAGTTGTATAAAATCGAACAGCATAAAGTGAAGTGGCATAGAGTGTAATGAGGTGTAGTGTAGTGGTGCACAGTGGAATTGTATAGAGTGAAGTGGCATAGAGTGGAGTGTCATAGGATGGAGTTTCGTAGAGTGGAACTGAGTCGAGTCTAGTGTCGTAGAGTGGAGCTGCATATGGTGGATTAGCATAGATTGTAGGGCTTAAAGACTAGTGATGTAGAGTTGAGTGGTGTAGAGTGAATAGCGTAGAGTGGGGTGGATTGGAGTGTCATCGAGCGGGGTGTCATGAAAGTAGGCAAATTGATGTAGATGTAATATGCCAGGAATATTTCTGTAGAAGGTGTAAATAGTGTAATACTTAGTAGTATATTGTGCCACGGTATACCATGGTAACTTCCCAGTATAAATGGAAAGGGGCGACCATTCGGTCCCCCCAAACGTATGGCCGAGTACCACCCCCCCGGGAAGCCATTTTGGGGCGGGAGGCGAGCCTCGGCTGGTATGCCCGAAGCGGCGTAGCCGGGGCGCGCTGTTTCCCGCCCTCGAGTGGGCTGGCCTAGACACTGACGCGGCTGGCCACGCCCTAAGGGCAGGCAGGGGCGGGTTTACGCCCGCCCCGAAGACAGATAAAAGCAGCAACAAGCCAAGAACGCATCCTCTTGTTCCTGTGCTCTGAAGCTGCACCCCTCGCTGCACGTGAGCTCGAGACGGAACGAAGAGCCAATTTTGAGCGTTATAATCGTTCTTGTTTGTTTTCCAGATACTTTGTTGGAGAATGCCGAAGAAGGCGGGAAAGCGAATGACTACCGACCAGATGCTGCGCGTTCTCATGAAAGAGGTGACCGACCTAAAGAGGCGAATGGCGGACAAGGATGAGGAAGGGGGGCCGAAACGTCCTTTGGTGGGAGACGCCCCGGGAGGAAAAGGCAAGAGGCCCAGGAGGGGAGCAGCTGGGGGAGGCATCCCGGATCCCAGTACACCGCTCGAAGCACCCACTCCCGTGCCGGAAGAAGGGAATCCGATTCCCGTTGTGGTCACCCCCGTGTCTGGGGAAGATATGCCGCCTGAGCTGGCAGCACAATTAGCAGCGTGGTTGGGGAGAGGTAGCGAGGACGCCACGGCTGTCGACGCGCAGGTGTTGATGAAGCAACTGCGTGAAACACGTGAAGCAGCGAGGGCATCCACGCCGGCTGCGCCAGTGGAGAATCCACAGGGGACCGTTTCAGTCGCAGGGACAGCGTCCGGTGCAGGTAAGCGGCCATTGCCGATTGCGAGGGATGAGTCGGCACCCTCTCGAAGGGAAAGGTTAGGTCAGCATGTCCCTCTAGCTATTAAAGAGAAGATTTGGGCAGGAGAGTATATAAACATCTTCTCGTTGCTGACTGATCATTATGAGATGGAGCATGTTAAGGGCCAGAAGGACCTCATGCAGCCGAGTGTTTGGCGCGCAAAGATGGCCGCCTTTGAGGTAAATGAAAACATTGGCAATTGGGGCAAAGCATGGGGGGTTTTTACATCCATCTTGGGTGAACGTAGGCCCGAATTGCTACCCGAATTGCTGATTTATCAGTCACGGATCATGGGGTACTCCGTATCACACGAGGGTAATCATTGGTTTTGCTATGATAATATTTTCAGAAAATCAAAAGAACATGATAAAAGTTTAACTTGGGATTGTTATGATTCTGTGTCCTGGTCCAAAATGGAGGAGACTGGTATGTTGAAATTGCCATTGATAGGAAGTAATGTTGGCGAATCCTCCCGCCAATATGCGGGGACGCCCTTTCGATCAGGTACAAGTACCGACAATCACTCGAGGCCTGCCGGCAACGCAGGTAAAAGGGGGGTGTGTTGGAACTTTAACAGGGGTAAATGTACTAGGCCCCAGGGGTCATGCAAATTTAGACATGAATGTAGCGGGTGTGGGCAATCATCCCATCCTGAGTCCACGTGCAGAGCCAAAACGGGTGATAACGGGGGTAGAGGAGGCGCCAAACAGGTCTAATATTGTCCGAGGGGCGCCTTTACCTACCCCGATTGATACCCTGGCAATGATTCCCTGGCTCAGCGAATACCCGGATCGTACTTCCGCTGGGGTGTTGCGGAACGGGTTTTCATATGGTTTCCGCATCCCAGTGGGGGACTTTCAGGGTGTAGCTAAATGTAAAAACCAGATGTCGGTCTTACAGCATACGACCGTAGTGCAGGAAAAGATCCGGAAGGAGGTTACTCGAGGTCGAGTCGCTGGTCCGTTTAGTCTACCGCCAGTTGCTAACTTTGTTTGTTCCCCTTTAGGGGTGGTATCCAAGAAGGAACCGGGCGAGTTTCGGCTGATACATAATTTATCAGCCCCACGTGGTCTTTCCGTAAACGAGGCGATAGACCCGGAAGTGTGTTCGGTGCGGTACGCATCCTTCGATGAGGCCGTAGCCATTTTGAATCGCCTGGGGCCCGGTGCGCTGATGGCAAAATCTGATATCGAGTCAGCGTTCCGGTTGCTCCCGGTACATCCAGACGATCAGCGTCTCCTTGGTTTCATGTTTCAGGGGCATTATTACATGGATAAGTGTATGCCTATGGGGTGCTCTATATCTTGTGCTTATTTCGAGAAGTTCAGTACTTTCTTACAATGGGTCTTCACAAAGAAGACGGGTTTTCAACATGTGATGCATTATCTCGATGACTTTTTGTTCCTGGGGGCAGCCGGGGATCCGGAATGTGGGCAGGCTTTGGCTGCATTTTGTGTCTTGATGAATCAGTTTGGCGTGCCATTGGCACCAGGTAAGACTGTGGGTCCCTCGACTTGCCTCGAGTTTCTGGGGATCGAGTTGGACTCCGGGGAAGGTTGTTTTCGTTTACCGGGTGACAAAGTATTAAGGTTCAGGGCATCCCTGCAAATGTGTATCAGAGAGTCCAAGGTTAAGCTGCATCAATTACAGCAGTTGGTGGGACAGTTGAATTTTGCCCTAAGAGTTATACCAATGGCCCGCCCCTTTTCCCGCTCGATAGCTCAAGCCATGGTCGGCCTGAAGGAGGGTCATCATCGCACAAGGCTCTCGGCTGAGGTTTGCCAGGACATGCGCATTTGGTTGGCATTTCTGGCGGATTTCAATGGTCGAGTTGTCTGGAACAAACCGGCTGTGTCCTCTGGGGAGCTAGGGCTGTGGACTGATTCGGCAGGGAGCGTAGGTTTCGGTGCCATTTTCGGCACTCGATGGTCTGCTCAAAAATGGCCGGCATGGTGGCATGACAGTGGACTGACAAGTAACATTGCTTTCCTGGAACTTTTTCCCATTCTGGTGGCCCTAAGAACGTGGCCGGAAGGGTTCAGAGATCACTCCGTGGTATTTTGGTCTGATAATATGACCGTGGTTGAGTGTATCAATAGCCAGGCAGCACGATGCAAATGGGTTTTGAGACTACTCAAGGAAATTGTATTACTGTGTATGCAATTGAATGTGCTATTTAAAGCAAGACATGTCCCGGGGGTGATGAACCAGGCGGCTGATGCCCTTTCTCGTTTTCGTATACAGGCCTTCTGGGGTTTTCTGCCCACAGCGGACCCGGAGCCGGCACCCTTTCCCGAAGCTCTCTGGTCTCTCGGTGCCCCGAACTTCGTAACCTCGTGGGAGAGAGTTTAGCACCCAGGACGAGGAAGGCATATGAAGGGGCGTTCCGTTCCTATTTGGCCTTTTTGGGGACTGTTAGAAGGGAGCTTTGGGGACAGGAGGAATGGGTAGTGGAATTTCTGATGTCTTTACATCGGGCGGGGAAATCGGTGGCTACGGCCCAGAGGCATCGGGCTGTCATTTCCTTTGTTGCTAGGGCTCATGGGATCCAGGACCCGACAGCGTCTTTTGTTGTACAAAAAGCGCTACGGGGGTGGCAACGCCTTGAGGGTCGCAGAGTAGATGAGAGGCGCCTGATAGGTTTGGATAGGTTGGCCCTGTTATTATCCAGACTCCCTGCAACATGTTCATCTCAGTTTGAGACAGTGTTATTCCGAGCCGCTTTTACGCTGGCATTTCATGGTGCTATGCGGGTAAGCGAACTAGTGGCGAGGAACAAGCAGGATGTGACGGGAGGACTGTGCGAAGAGCACGTTCGTATCAGAGGGGAGACATTGACTGTCTCGTTTGTCAGATCCAAGACCGATCAAAGTGGGAAGGGTGATTGCATAATCATACACAGGATTCCCGGGTCCTCCATGTGCCCGGTGAAGTGTTTAGAGGATTATTTAGCACGAAGGGTGGCATCATGGGGGGGGACCTTGTTGAGACACGCTGACGCCACCCCACTGACAAGGTTTCAGTTTCAGCGGGTGCTTGCGATGTCGATTACCGCTGCGGGCCTGAACCCGGGCGACTTTGGGACTCATTCCTTTCGGATAGGGGCTGCTACAGAGGCTACAGCCAGGGGTCTGAGTGTCGAACAAGTTAAACGTGTGGGGCGTTGGTCCTCCAGTTGTTATAAAAGGTATGTGCGGTTGCACATGTTGTGAAGCTGGAATGATGTACTCATGCTTCTTGTTTTTGTTTGGTTTTCAGTTGCGCAAGCCTACGAGGCGGGGCGGACTATGCAGCCGACCCAACACCGGGCCAGCGGTCAGACATCACCGGCTGTGAAAAAGGAGGTGTGGGTCGTGGGCCACTCATACGCGAGGCATGCCGCGGACGTATTCAAGGCAGGTGACATGATTCACGTGGCTGGGGAATACGGGTACAGTGTGTCCTTCTACGGAAAGGGCGGGCTCTGTATTGACCAGTTTCAATCTTTTTTCGAGGGTTTGCTAGGGCGGACGAGGTCACCGCCGTCTGTAGTCATAGTACATCTTGGGGGCAATGATTTGGTCACCACTGGTAGACGACTTCTCCTGGAGGCGATGCTTTCCATGGTAAGTTGGTTAGCGAGGAGAGTTCCAGGGTGCACAATTGCATGGTCCCATATGATCCCACGAAAAGTGTGGCGGGGGGCCTTTTCTGTTTCTGCTCTGAATCATTCAGTAAGAAAAATTAATAACAAAGTGAGTAGATTGTTCCGTTCCAATACACTGCATTCTATTTCGCATGGTTGTATTACTGGTGACGGTATGTATTCGGGGGATGGTATTCATTTGTCCCGGGTGGGGAACGAGTTACTCATAGGAGACTGTATAGCTTGGCTAAAGACCTTAAGACATGACCTTTAGGTAGGAGTGTTGTGGGGGGTCCGGATAGCCGGTCAACTATCCGGCCTGTGGCGGTAAGGTCATGATCGGTGAGCACTAATTAGTAGATCCCTATGAGAGGGCGTCACCCATTGCGGATGGGAGCGCTCGAGGGAGGTGGCCATTGGCCCCTCAACGGGGAGGCGGTCCCTTCTAAGGATGGGACGCCGAAAGGAAAGGAAAGGCGGTCAAGGCCCCTTCCTGGGTAGGAGGGGCTACAGCCCCCTCCTGGGGAATTTCCCGGGGCCAGGATATCTGCGACGGCAGATGTGGTAAGTTGTGTGGGGTTTGGGAGGGGGTCTACGCTACCTTCTAGATACCTCACACGAGTCCTCGAACGACCTTTAAGTGGCGTCGAGTTTATTGGGGCCCCCGTCAAGTCAAGGGAAATTGGTAGTTGCACTTGAGGTACACCTCTGTGCGGTCGCCCCTCACAAGTGAGGGGGAGTTTCGGGTTTAGGGATCTTGACACCGGTTACGACCTTGCCGTTGGCCCTTAAACGTTAGGATGTACAATTTCAAAATTTCAAGTTAATGTTTTGTAGGATGTTAGTTCGGCTAGAAGAACCTTTGTATTAGAGAATATGTTAAGGTTAGCCAAACATCGCAATGTGGTAATGAAATTGTACATAATATGAAACTGTTATTTTAATGTTTTAATTTTGTTTCATATTTTAATAAATACGGCCGGGAAGGGTAACTCCCTTCCCGCCTTCCAAAAGTTCAAGAACTGTTTCCGGTTTCCCATCCTTGGGGAGTGTGTTGAGAGGGGGTGGCGGGTATCGCGGCCATATGGAAAGGGGCGACCATTCGGTCCCCCCGAACGTATGGCCGAGTACCACCCCCCCCCCCGGGAAGCCATTTTGGGGCGGGAGGCGAGCCTCGGCTGGTATGCCCGAAGCGGCGTAGCCGGGGCGCGCTGTTTCCCGCCCTCGAGTGGGCTGGCCTAGACACTGACGCGGCTGGCCACGCCCTAAGGGCAGGCAGGGGCGGGTTTACGCCCGCCCCGAAGACGGATAAAAGGAGCAACAAGCCAAGAACGCATCCTCTTGTTCCTGTGCTCTGAAGCTGCACCCCTCGCTGCACGTGAGCTCGAGACGGAACGAAGAGCCAATTTTGACCCACCCACCAGCCCCTGAGGACAGCAAGTTGTTTTTGAATAAAGTTTGATGGATAAACTCTGATTTTCGTTTTCAGGTTGCGGTTATTATCGTGATGTTTTTGAGTATGCAATAAAGAATGGTAAATTTGTGTTATGTTTTACGTAATAAAGTAATTCTGCTTTGGGGTTCATCAGTACAGCATGCTTTTAAATAAAGTTGTGTTTCTACTGTCTTTTCATGATTTAGTTATTAAGTAATTTAGTTAGCATTGTCGTATTTATTTTGGTCGGGCGGTAAGGTCATGATCGGTGAGCACTAATTAGTAGATCCCTATGAGTGGGCGTCACCCATTACGGATGGGAGCGCTCGAGGGAGGTGGCCATTGGCCCCTCAACTGGGAGGCGGTCCCTTCTAAGGATGGGACGCCGAAAGGAAAGGAGAGGCGGTCAAGGCCCCTTCCTGGGTAGGAGGGGCTACAGCCCCCTCCTGGGGAATTTCCCGGGGCCAGGATATCTGCGACGGCAGATGTGGTAAGTTGTGTGGGGTTTGGGAGGGGGTCTACGCTACCTTCTAGATACCTCACACGAGTCCTCGAACGACCTTTAAGTGGCGTCGAGTTTATAGGGGCCCCCGTCAAGTCAAGGGAAATTGGTAGTTGCACTTGAGGTACACCTCTGTGCGGTCGCCCCTCACAAGTGAGGGGGAGTTTCGGGTTTAGGGATCTTGACACCGGTTACGACCTTGCCGTTGGCCCTTAAACGTTAGGATGTACAATTTCAAAATTTCAAGTTAATGTTTTGTAGGATGTTAGTTCGGCTAGGAGAACCTTTGTATTAGAGAATATGTTAAGGTTAGCCAAACATCGCAATGTGGAAATGAAATTGTACATAATATGAAACTGTTATTTTAATGTTTTAATTTTGTTTCATATTTTAATAAATACGGCCGGGAAGGGTAACTCCCTTCCCGCCTTCCAAAAGTTCAAGAACTGTTTCCGGTTTCCCATCCTTGGGGAGTGTGTTGAGAGGGGGTGGCGGGTATCGCGGCCATAGCAGTCCATGTCAATAAGAAGGCAGTATCTAATTGGCTAATAGCTGTCTTTGCAAAACTTAAAAGGCATCCATGCAGTTTCCAGCACACTTTCACTGCATTCTGGGTTAGGGACTTGGATATAGGTTTATTAATAATTTTCTATATATTTTTCAGCAGTTGAGAGATAACTGTGCTAGTTTTTGAAAAAATAATTTAAGCAGCACAGTATTTTTTAGCAATTACAGTGTTACTCTATAGACTGAAATGTGTTAAAAGATTTAGATATGATTCAAATACGTTAAAAATTACTAATGCACTGAAATGCACTATATTTGTAAGATATAGTGCAGTGCAGTGTATTTTCAAATTTTGTATTTTTCAGTGCTGAGGTACTCCAGAGGGAGTAAACCTGTACTATCTACATTTTAAGAAATATATAGGGACTTGTAAATATGTTTCCTTATTTATTACCATTTTTATAAAGTGGTAACAGGTTTAGGAAAAATATCAACCTAATACATACCTGTATTTAAGGGAAAAACACAGACCAAAGCCAAAGCGTATCAAAAACAACATGGCTGGCTTTAATTTTTGTAAAGACAGTCATTAGCCAATCACGCAATTGCCTGTCTTTGCAATGTATGCAAATACCATGAAATTCCATTAGATTTTTACGAAAGCTCAGCAGCAACAGATATAAATATGTTAAAATGTCTTATAACTTACAAAATACTTACCCTACTTACCTGTAGTACCCAAAACAATAATCTGCACACAATAACATGTAATCCTGTTAAATTTCAATGAAATCAGAATGGGTGTTTGACTGCAATCCATGAGTACAAAGTGTATAGAAAAAGGGATTGGTGCCCAAATGAGCTTTGGGACCCCCACCGTATTAACTTGGTTTCCCCTTAACCAATCAATGCAAAACTTTTAATACTCCTCAAGTGTAAAACAAGGAATAGGTCTGGAAAGTTGCGTCAAGATTCATCCAGGCTTGGAAAGTTTTGTCAAGATTCATCTTCAAGGCAAAAACACCACAGAATATGAACTATCATTAGAGAAAAGGGAGATGAAAATCAGAGGACATTATACTTGGAAATATGGCTAAGCTATATATGTTCCTTCATGTCCTTGTGTTTCATGTCCTTAATGTAGTAAGTAGGTACACAAGAGAATCCTCCAGCATTAACATTAAGCTACCCGCTGTCGATTAGGAGCACCGTGGCGCTCAGCAAAACATGGAGGAATGATATATATATATATATATATATATATATATATATATATATATATATATATATATATATATATATATATATATATATATATATATATATATTCACTGAAAAAACCATAGGTTTCACACCAGTTATAGTTACCTGGAAATTTTACTGACATAAAACCATTGAAATTCCCACGTTATAGTTAGTTGGACTCACTATAACTTGCGCGTCTGCAATGCACTGCTGCTGACGTCACATATTACATCACTCATGACATGGTCAGTGACATCACTCATGACATCACTGATGACACCATCCTTGTGATAGAGTGAGAGTCCTCCTTTCAGTGTAATGTAAGTCTTGAAACTCAGTGAATTTAATAGGTTTTTTAAATGCTAATTCTTAACTATAACTGGTGTGAAACCTATGGTTTTTTCAGTGAATTTTATAGGTTTTTTAAATGCTAATTCCTTTCTATATCGAGTTTCTAACCTATGTTTTTTTTTAGAATTTGCTGTTTTGTGTAAGTATTAATTTTTGAGGTTTTTTTTATATCATTTTTTCCTGGGGCGCTCTGGGTGCGCGCTCCGGTAAGCTCTCCGGTAAGCTCTCCGGTAAGCTTTCCGGTAAGCTCACCGGTAAGCTCACCGGAAAGCGCACCCAGAGCGCTACTTTCGTTTGTGAAAAAAAATATGAATGAAAAGTTAATAATAATGCAAAACATTTCGTACCATACAAATAAAATCAGGTTTTTTTTATAAGGAAAATGATTATGCATTTCCGTAAAAGTATGATGACGTCACTTCGGCGCGCAATGTAAGCGCCCTCGGAAGCGCCTACGTTCGCACCGCGTATACGCCCCCGGAAGCGCCTACGCTCGCGCCACGTATGCGCCCCGGAAGCGCCTACATTCGCGCCGCGTGTGCAGACCCGGAAGCGCTCCGGTGCGCGTAGCGTAAGCGCGTCGGGTCATGTGACCTTAAAATAACACTTTTCATTGGTTGCTAACAGTTTTTTTTACAAAGAATGAAATCCCCACCCATTTCCTTCACTTCTTCTTTCACTTTTGTGACTGCAAGACCTGCCTTTTTGCTCCTGGATATTTCTTGGTTTTACAATGGATGAACCAGAATTTATCAATGAAGAGCCTCCTCAACGAAAAGTTAAGGAACATTTCATTTGGAATTTTTTTTAAATCCCACCTGACCAAAAAAAGGTGAATGCTCCAAAAGTGGAGTGCAGGATCTGCAAAGAAGTGCTGTCGCGGGGTAACCCCTTAAAAAAGTACTCATTTGGAAACTTCATGAGGCTGCGCCATGTCCAGAGGAAGCACACCCAGAATTTTGCCCGGGAAAGTGTCAGGGCTCTGGCACGAGAGGTTCCCAGTGATGGGGCCTCTACATCCACCGGAGGAGCAACTTCTTCTGGGAGGGGGCAATCGCAGGAGCAGGTTCCAAACATTCAACCTGCATTTAACCATGGTGTCCTCAGATGCAGATACTGCAATCAACTCCTCACCTATGGGGAGCAAAGTGTCCAGCTCATGGTTCGAGCATTGGAGAACCATCACTGCCCTTTCCACCCCTAATTATTTTTGGTTTTTTTGCTCCTGTTGAGCAGTTTCCATTAAGAGGATGCTTCCTTGGCTTGTGGCTCCTTTTATTCTTCTCTGGGCGGGCGTGAACCCGCCTCCTCCCGCCTCCCTGGGTGTGGCGGACGGCTTTGGTGTCTAGGACAACCCACTCTTGGGCGGGAAAAAAGCGCGCCCCGGCTACGCCTCTTCGGGCATACCAGCCGAGACGCGCCTCCCGCCCCAAAATGGCTTCCCGGGGGGATCGGGGTACTCCACCATACATTCGGGGGGACCGATTGGTCACCCCTTTCCAAGAGGTTCCCAGTGATGGGGCCTCTACATCCACCGGAGGAGCAACTTTTTCTGGGAGGGGGCAATCGCAGGAGCAGGTTCCAAACATTCAACCTGCATTTAACCATGGTGTCCTCAGATGCAGATACTGCAATCAACTCCTCACCCATGGGGAGCAAAGTGTCCAGCTCATGGTTCGAGCATTGGAGAACCATCACTGCCCTTCCCACCCCTAATTATTTTTGTTTTTTTTGCTCCTGTTGAGCAGTTTCCATTCCCTGTTTTTGTTCCTGTTTAGAAAAAAGAAGAAAACAAAAAGTTCTTTTCAGAACTACCTCCAATTCTCATCAAAGAGCTATATTCTTAAAAAAATGAAAAAAGAGTAAGTGAAATAGAGTGCATTGATAATGGAAAGGAGAATGAGTAAGAAAGAACAGAAAGGTATGAGAGGAGAAAGGAAGTGAAGTAGGAGGACTGAAAGAAGGTCAGTGTTAGGAAAGAAAGTAAGGAGAAGAAGAGTGAATATGGGAAATGTTGAAAAAGAACAGGGGTGTGGAAGGATAAGAAAGAAAAGATGCATTGCTGGAGTTGAAGGCAGAAGGCCTCATTTATGAAGCCATGCGTCACTTTAACACCACCAAAGCATCACTTTTTGTGACGCATCAGTCCAATAAAAAATGCACCTTATTTATTCATATTTACAAAGTGGCGTTTCTAGGTAAATACGTCACTTTGTAAACCCCTGTGCCACATTATTCCTACGACAGGTGTAATGTATGCAAAATGGACGTATTGACGCAAGAAAGGGTCGTAGAGGTGACACAGTGAATAAACTGGAGGCCTCATTTCTGAAACGTGACGCATCACTACGTGAAAACAGCGATGCGTCACTTTTCTGTGCGCACTCCTTATGACATTCCAGATGTGTCATATTTAATGTATGACGAATGGAAAGGGGCGACCAATCGGTCCCCCCGAACGTATGGTGGAGTACCACGATCCCCCCGGGAAGCCATCTTGGGCGGGAGGCGAGTCTCGGCTGGTATGCCCGAAGCGGCGTAGCCGGGGCGCGCCTTTTTCCCGCCCTAGAGTGGGCTGGCCTAGACACCAACGCGGCCGGCCACGCCCTCGGAGGCAGGTGGGGGCGGGTTCACGCCCACCCTGAAGACGGATAAAAGGAGCGGAAGCCAAGAAAGCATCCTCTTGTTCCTGTGCTCTGAAGCTGCACCTCCCCGCTGCACGTGAGCTCGAGATGGAACGAAGAGCAATTTTGAGCGTTGTAATCCCTCTTTTTGTCTTACAGATATCCCATCTAAGAATGCCCAAGAAGGTCAGAAAGCGGGTCGGTAAAGAGGAGATGCTCCGCATACTCATGAAGGAGATAGCCGATCTGAAGAGAAAGGTTGAGGCTAAGGACGGGGAGGGAGGACCGAAACGGCCTTTACAGGGAACAATTCCCGGTGGAAAAAGCAAGAGGCCCAGAAGGGGAGCACTTGGGGGGGAGACCCCGGTTCCCGAAGCCCCACGAGAGGAGCCAACCCCGGCGCCAAAGGAGGGGAATCCAATCCCGGTGGTGGTCACCCCTGCGAACAGGGAGGATATGCCCCCCGAGTTAGCGGCACAATTGGCAGCGTGGTTGGGAAACGATAGCGAGGGCGCCACGGCTGACGACGCCCGGGCAGTGATGAGGCAACTGCGGGAATCTAGGGAGGCTGCGAAGACGCCATCTTCAGTTCCCCCACAGGTCCCGGCGGTTGGAAGTACAGCAGGCCCAAGTTCGGCGACAAGCGTGGGGTCTACTTCAGGTAAGCGGCCATTGCCGATTGCGGGGGGGAGTCTGCACCTTCTCGAAAGGAGAAGATTGCCCAGCACGTCCCACTAGAAGTCAAGGAATTGATTTGGGCGGATAAATATGTAAACATGTTTTCATTGCTTACCGACCATTATGAGATCGAGCATGTAAAGAGTCAAAAGGAGCTCATGCATCCGAGTGTTTGGCGCGCAAAAATGGCCGCCTTTAAGGTCGACGAGACCATTGGTACTTGGGGCAGAGCGTGGGGAATTTTTACTTCCATCATGGGGGAGCGCAGGCCTGAGTTGTTGACCGAGTTACCCATTTATCAGTCACGTATTATGGAGTATTCTGTGGCATATGGGGGCAATCAGTGGTTCTGCTATGATAATCTGTTTAGAAAAGCTAAAGAACACAACCCGTTGTTGTCTTGGGACTGTTACGACTCTGTGTCTTGGCAAAAAATGGAGAGTACAGGGATGTTGAAGGTGCCATTAGTGGGGAGTAGCGGGGGGGAATCCTCCCGCCAAAACTCTGGGACGCCCTTTCGGACGGGTGCAGGTAACGAGTTCCACACGAAGCCGAGTGGCAACACAGGTAAAAGGGGGATCTGTTGGAATTTTAACAGGGGCAAATGTACCAGGCCCCAGGGGTCATGCAAATTCAGACATGAGTGTGGGGGTGCGGGCAGCCATCCCATCCTGAGTCCATGTGCAGAGCCAAAACGGGTGATAACGGTGGTAAGGGAGGCGCCAAACAGGTCTAATATAGTCCGAGGGGTGCCTTTACCTTATGCACCTTATTTATTCATATTTACAAAGTGGCGTTTCTAGGTAAATACGTCACTTTGTAAACCCCTGTGCCACATTATTCCTACGTCAGGTGTAATGTATGCAAAATGGACGTATTGACGCAAGAAAGGGTCGTAGAGGTGACACAGTGAATAAACTGGAGGCCTCATTTCTGAAACGTGACGCATCGCTACGTGAAAACAGCGATGCGTCACTTTTCTGTGCGCACTCCTTATGACATTCCAGATGTGTCATATTTAATGTATGACGAATCAACTCGCAAGGAGTTACAGATACGTCAGTATTTCTGACGTATCTGTAAACACAAAAGTGACGCATTACTGGAGTGTGTCACAAATGTAACGCAACTCCAGTAATGCGTCCTTTCACATAGGGAAAGCACCATGTGAACGGTCTTGCGTCAGTCTTACACCTGCTGTGAGGTAGGCGCAAGATTTTGATGCAACAGCATCCTAAAAGTGACGCAGTGAAATCTCATAGATTTCACTGCGTCACTATTACCAAGCTTTTTGCGGGGGAACGCCCCCTCTGCATACATTATACCTGACGCAGGTATAATGTGGCGCAGGGTTTTAAAAAGTGACCCATCTACCTAGATGCGTCACTTTTTAAATATAGCGCAACGAGGCGCATTTTTTTACACCACTGGTGCGATGCGTCACTTTTCTGTGCGCACTCCTTACAACATTCCAGATGTGTCATATTTAATGTATGACGAATCATGTCGCAAGGAGTTACAGATACGTCAGTATTTCTGACGTATCTGTAAACACAAAAGTGACGCATTACTGGAGTGCGTCACAAAAGTGACACAACTCCAGTAATGCGTCCTTTCACATGGGGAAAGCACCATGTGAAAGGTCTTGCGTCAGTCTTACACCTGCTGTGAGGCAGGCGCAAGATTTTGATGCAACAGCATCCTAAAAGTGATGCAGTGAAATCTCATAGATTTCACTGCGTCGCTATTACCAAGCTTTTTGCGGGGGAACGCCCCCTCTGCATACATTATACCTGACGCAGGTATAATGTGGCGCAGGGTTTTAAAAAGTGACCCATCTACCTAGATGCGTCACTTTTTAAATATAGAGCAACGAGGCGCATTTTTTTACACCACTGGTGCGATGCGTCACTTTTCTGTGCGCACTCCTTACAACATTCCAGATGTGTCATATTTAATGTATGACGAATCATGTCGCAAGGAGTTACAGATACGTCACTTTTTAAATATAGCGCAGTGATGTCATCAGTGATGTCACTGACCATGTAATGAATGATGTAATATGTGACATGATCAGCAGTGGATTGCGGGTGCGCGATATATAGTTAGTGCAACTAACTATATATGCGAATTACAATGGTTTTGTGTGAGTAAAATAAGGTTTTGTAAATGCTAATTCCTAACTATATATGGTCTATAACCTATGGTTTTTTCAGTGAATATATATATATATATTCACCAAAAAAACATAGGTTTCACACATGTTATATTTAGCTGGACATGTCACTCATATAAAACCATTGAAATTCACCCGTTATAGTTAGCTCAGCTAACTATAACTCGCGCGCCCGCAATGCACTGCTGATGATGTCACATGTTACATCACTCATGACATGGTCAGTGACATCACTCATGACATCACTGCTTACATCTCAAATGGCATTACTGATGACATCACTGATGTCATCATCCAGTGAATGTGTGTCTTTCTGAAAAATAAATATTTTTATATATGTATATCGAAAGGTTGATGGAAAAATAAATGGGTAAATAAGTGTCTAAATGTTTTTTTTGTAAAATTGATTGTATAACTGACTTATTAATTATATCTTAGTGAATACATGTATTAGCGAGTAATGTTTAAATATGTAAATATCTGTATCAGTGTCTCACTGTGTGTATAAGTGGCTGCATGGGTTAGTGAGTAGTTACATGAGTGTCTATATGGGTTATTAGTTGTTTTTTGAGTATCAGAATGAGTGTCTGTATGGTTTGGTGGGGGGGGGTATTACTTAGCGCACAGATGCATGAATGACTGACTTACTGTTTGTCTTTGTTTTGAGGACAGCATCTGTGCAGGACTGTATGGGTTGATCAGTGTGTGTATGGGTGTGTGAGTGAGTGAATGACTGCCTCAATAGTGTCTTTATGAGTAAGTACATATGTTTTAAACTAGTATATGTGAATATTGATGTATATAAGTAAGGATATATGACACTGACAGATTGGAAGAGTTCCTGTATAAATAAGTATGTGTTTCTATAACTGAATGTTTAAGAGAGTAAGTATGTGTACGTTTCTGTAGAAATAAGTGTAGTGGTGTGTGTAGAGCTGGATATGCAAGTAAATGGATGTTTGATAGTTTATTTGCATGTGTGAGTATATATGTGAATAACTCTATGTATAAGTGTAGGTGTGTAACAGGATGTATAGGTGTATGAGTGCATATGATGCGTGAGTACATAAATGAGTGACTATATAGAACTATTGGTGAATGACATCACTGATGACATCATCGTTGTGAAAGAGAGGCAGACCTCCTCTCACCCTAATATAACCTTTGATACACACATTCAAAAATAGAACCTACAATTTAAAAAAAATGAGATACCAATACCAGTTAGAACAACCTATTAAGTAATTCAAAAATCTGTGTATGTAGATTTTGGAATTACTGAATAGATTGTTCTAACTGGTATTGGTATCTAATTTTTTAAAAAATTGTAGGTTCTATTTTTGAATGTGTGTATCAAAGGTTATATTAGGGTGAGAGGTGGTCTGCCTCTCTTTCACAATGATGATGTCATCAGTGATGTCATCAGTGATGTCATTTGAGATGTCATGAGTGATGTCACTGACCATGTCATGAGTGATGTAATATGTGATGTCATCAGCAGTGTATTGCGGGCGCGCAAGTTATGGTTAGCTGAACTAACTATAACGGGGGAATTTCAATTGTTTTGTATGAGTGAAATATCCAGCTAACTATAACATGTGCGAAACCTATGGTTTTTTTCAGTGAATTCACAAGGTTTTTTAAATGCTAATTCCTAACTATAACGTAGCTGAAACCTATGGTTTTTTCAGTGAATTTCAAAGGTTTTTTAAATGCTAATTCCTAACTATAACATGGCTGAAACCTATGGTTTTTTCAGTGAATTTCAGAGGTTTTGTAAAAGATAATTTTTAAATGTATTAATTGTTATATTTTTTATACTAATTTACTACATTGTTTTAAAGTATTTATTTTTAGATATTTTTATTTTTTAAATTACATTACATATTTTTTATATAAATTGAAAAAAATATTGAAATTGTAATATTTATTTATTTATTGTAATATTTTTTTAATTTATATATATATTTTATATAGCAGGCAATGATATCCTACGGAAGGAAATTCAAGTTACTGGTAAGTACAGTTAAATTTACTTTTCAGGAATAGTAGTGAGCTGAAAGATGCAGCACTGAGGTACCGCCTGATAACAGGTGAGTAAATTGGAATTCGTAGTTCAACTGATTTTTGAGGAGTTTTTTTAAGTTCCAAAACTTCACACTTAGAAAAATTTCCAAGTGAAACCAGTCAATTTTAGCCTATGTATGGTTAGAATTACTTTTCAGGATCAGTAGTGCGCTTAAAGATGCAGCACTGACGTTTCTTGAGATAAAAGGTGAGTAAATCAGAATTCGTAGTTAGGCTGATTTTATAGGAATATTTTGCTCAATAGTGAAGGAAGGGGGCGGGGCCTGAGGTAACATGTGTGCAAACATGCCCTGTGGTGCATTTTAGATTGGGGAATTAATTCCTCTTCAATAATGAGGTCCCCTGGGGGCCAACAAGCACAACAGGAACCTCCAGTATGCGCCATGGGTCTGCCTTGCAGAGAGGTGTAATGAGGCTACGCCCCCTTTTACACCTCATTGTAACGCAGTACTCTTGCGCATTTGCAGAGGGGGACTAATTCCCCTTGAATACTGGGGGTCCCTGGGGGCCAACTAGCCCACCAGGAACCTCCAGTATGCACCAGGGTGCTGCATTGCAGAGAGGTGTAATGAGGCCACACCACTTTTTACACCTCTCTGCAACGCAGCCCCTGACGCATTTGCAGAGGGGAACTAATTCCCCTTGCATACTGGGAGTCCCTGGGGGCCAACTAGCCCACCAGGAACCTCTAGTATGAGCCAGGGGGCTGCATTGCAGAGAGGTGTAATGAGGCCACGCCCCTTTTTACACCTCTCTGCAACACAGTCCCCTGGCACGTTTGCAGAGGTGGAACTAATTCCCCTTGCATACTGGAGGTCTCTGGGGCCAACTAGCCCACCAGAAACCTCCAGTATGCGCTCGGTAAGGTATAGAGTACAGTACAGAGTACAGTGCAGAGTATGGTACTTTGTACCGCGCGATTTAAAAAAAAGATGGGGCCTTGGGGGTCCTTGTGGAACCCCCTGAGCAGGCCTAGGGGGTCAGGGTGTTTCTACCCTGCCCCCTTATGTGTGTTTTGCACATTTATTTCACTGCTTTCTTGTGCCTTGGTTCTTCTGAGGCACAAGATGGCTGCCAACACTTCCTGGTTTGGAGTGTTGACTAGCAGTTGACAGCCAATGACCATACAGCTCGTGCTCTGGAAGGTACAGAGTACAGTACAGAGTACACTACAGAGTACGGTACTTCGTCTCTAGATATCACTTTGATTTTACTTTTGGATTTCTCAGGAACTACTGAACGGATTTACACCATTTAGCAAAAAGCACAATCTGCGAACCAAACTCTACCTTTTTGCCAAATTTGGTGTAATTCCATTCAGCCATTCGGGCTGTAGGGCTGGCTAAAGTTCCTATGGAAAATTGCGTTGGGAAAACATGTTTTGGCACCCCCTTTTTTCTCAGCCCCCACTTGATGAATCACCCCCAATCTTTCAGGAAAGGAGCGGAACCGAGCAGGCCATTTTCTTGGGGAATTTTGCAGAGATTCTTCCACCAGCGCCAAAGTTATTCCAAATAGAATGTTGTGGATTTCCTATGGAAACTAGCTCCTAACTATAACTACCAACTGGCGACTGCCAGTAGGTAATCTATATATATATATATATATACCCACAAAGATTCTTGCCACGTCAACCATCCAAAGAACGGAAAAGCAGACCCAGAGTAAGAGCAAAAGCAGGTTTATTCCAGAAACGCCTTCACCTCCGCAACTACGCATTTCAGCCTCCAACGAGGCCTTGATCACATATGACATATATATATATATATATTTTTTTAAATTACTTACTGGCGGTCACTAGTAGGTAGTTATAGTCAGGACCTATTCACCATAGGAAAATCGCAACATTCTATTCCCAATAACTTTGGTGCCGATTGACGAATCTTCGCTAAATTTTTAAAACTTATGGCCCGCTTCGGTCCGCTCATACCTTGCAAAGGAGGGGGTCAGTTGCGGGTGCTGCACTGACGTTATAGAGAGCCGCACTGGGATTGGTAGAAGCAGCGGGAGTGTATCCATGAGAAAATTGTAAAGGAGGGGAGAGTGAGTGTAGAGAGTCAGATTCACATCACAGAAAAGCTGCACAATCATTGATTACCGCTGCTTGTAAGTCAAAACCTCATTGGTCATTGAAAATAAAAAACGCGCTAGTATTGGAGAAATATTTCTGCAGAGTAAACTAACTGAAATAATTAAATTAACTGAAATTTCGTAGAAAATTAAATAGAGGTATATGTGGCATCTGGATCCAGCATTTATTGGAAATCGTCCTGATAGAAAATATCTAGGATTTGCTAAAGAACAACAGATTAGAGGAAGACCTCATATCATGTACGGAGAAAAGAGAATATTTTTGTTTTTCAAAGATTTCAAAAAGGACAAAGCTATTAAAACAAGAGAAGGGATTATTTTTCCACCACCCAATATGCCCACATCATACATGATGGTAGAAAGAGGCTATCATGCATGTGTGTGGTTAGAAAACTGGATAGAGTACACTAAAGAAGACAGTATTTTAGCATTTTTAAGAAAATGGTTCCTTTAATGGTAGAATTTTGTATAATTTAAGAACTTGCATGAAAGTTAGATCCCAGACCTAGATTATCACAGTATGAAGCATTAGAAGAATGGGAAACAGAGGTGTTTGAGCACGACAGGCCCAGAAGTGATAGGAATTGGGGTACATTCTATCCCAGATTTCCTAAAGAGACGAGAGATAAGCAAAAGAAAAGATGGAGACAGTCCATGTTAGGTGAGGGATTATATCCTGTTTTTACCACAGAAAAACCAACTGGAAGTAAAAGTATTGACAAAATGTTTAAAGACTAGTGGTGGTGAATCAGATGATGATTTTTTAGAAGATTTGTTAATGAAAAATCCGCCTCCTTATCAGGAAGAAACCAATAGAACTATCCCCAGTGCTCCATTTTTACAACCACCTTTGGTTCCGCAGATTATACATGAAACCTGATTAGAAAACGTATTACAAGATAGAGAAAAAGAAGCATTAAACATACAGCGTAGTGAGTTAATACAGAAAATAACCCAGTTAAATAAAAGTCCTGAAGCCCTGACTTTACCAGTAACTATAGGCCCTGTAGTTCCTTTACATGGTGACAAGCAAACTAGTCAAAAAACTCCCGTTCTAACTACAGCCATAGTACAGCCCAGGAAAGAAAACCTAATAGTTGATGATCAAGCAAGTGAATGCGAGTCAGTAATTTCCTTAATGGATTTACCCATAAGAGAACCAGTGAATTAATCAATCCGAAAAATGACTCCCAGATGCTCAAAGGATTACAGATTGAAAAGTCTACAGGATTAATAAATGCAACTGTAGTAAGCCCTGATGAGGTAGGACGATGGACCCAAATATAGAGGAAAGCCAAAATCACAGCCAAAAGTATTAGACATTTTTAAATTGAGGGTAGAACTAGAAGAAATGGTAGCTGGAAATGTGGGATTGGAAAGGTTAAAATCTTTTCATGAAAATGAATTGTTTTTTATATGCAGAAGTATTACTCGAAATACAAAAATATACCATGAAAAATTAATGAATCTAGCTTCTGAGATGGGAATTGATATTAGCAAATCAAAGGTATTACAGAAACCGTATAGAGCTGAGTTTTCTGACAAGGATTTGGAAAATATGAATGTGTCACGATGTAAATTGCAGATAAAGGAATTGTTGTCATTGTTGCAAAAATGGAAGATTTAAACAAATGGAAAGCTAGATGGACAAAGAAAAAGGAAGAGGTACAGACAAATAAAACTGCATCTGAGTATCTACTAAAAGAAGCAGAAAAAGTCGAAAGATTGTGTCCAATGAGAGAAGTGTCAAGAGGAGGTTATGTACATGTCCCATGGTCTCAACAGGATATTTTATCATTTACTAATGACTTCCAAAAGCTTGGAGAAAAACCTGTAGAATGGTGCCGCTGGTTGAAAGGTCTGTGTAAGTATCAAAAGTACTGTTGAAGGATTTAGATGGGTTGTTTAACATTGTTGTTCCAGCTGATTTGTGGACTGAATGTAAAATTAAAATAGATTGGCCAAATGATGAATACCCTAGAGATCCTAAAACAGGAGCCCCATCAGAAGATGTAATGAAAAAGTATAATCAGGTAATAACCTATTTAAAGGGAAAGATTCCCCCAAAGGAAACAGATTGGACTAAAATAGACAGAACCACTCAAAATAAAGATGAATCTGTACATGCATATTATGAACACCTATAGCAGGTATTTGAACAGTACAGTGGTTTAGAAAACATTGAAAATATGGACAAAAGGTGATGTGAGCTCAAGTAAAAATGGCAGAACAGCAGAAACTTCAGTTAAGTCAGCAAGCAAATAATCAGAAAAAGGGGGAAGGCCAAGGTGAAAGTAGTGGGGGCAAACCCAGAGGGACAATGAGTAAAAAAGAAGCAACAAAAAAGTTTCACGGTCATGGGTGTGGAAAATTGGGGCATTGGAGAAACAAATGTAAGTTAATACAGAATAATAATGACCAAAATCAAAATTGAAATCCACAGACACAGAATGAGGTGTCAATGAGACAGCTGCAACAGGTAATACAGAATCAGTTACCTCAAGTACCTATGCCAGATTTTGTGAGTCAACCCAAATACAGTGTGGACACCGTATTTCTGGAAGTAAGCGGTAAGAAAAATAGGGTAATACCACAGTTTCTCTTGCAGGACACATTTTTCCAGTCAGAAGACTACTGACCATGACTGAGAGGGAGGGAAGAGGAATGCGTACTTGGCACATCTTTACTGGTAGAGCAGTCAGGTCCTTACATTGAAGAAAAAGAGGAGGGAAATGATGTTACCTTTTTGTTGGACACTGGTGCTACCCGTCCAACTGTGAGAACAGCAGACATCCCAAACCTACCCCTCTCGGGAGAAGTGATCCAAGTAGTGGGCATTTCTAATAAACAAATTAGGACTCCTGTCACAGAACCAATGGAAGTCTGTATCAGAAATTTTAAAGAAATGCACAAATTCTTAGAGTGCAAATCTAGCCCTGTACACCTGCTAGGAAGGGATCTACTGTGCAAAATGAATTGAATAATTTTTTACACATCAATTGGTGTTGAAATTCAAACTGCAGTTGAAGACGAGTGTACAAAATGATGCTCGCCAGACAAGAAACAGAAGTTAAAAATATGTCCTTAGAAGATTTACCAGTAGAATTAAAAACTTTGGTATTTTTCAGGAAAAGAAGTAGGTCTAATGGAAGATGTTGGTCCCATAAAAGTAACAGTAAAAGAAGGTGCAGTTTACCCAAATATTCAACAGTACAAAATGAGTCCCGAAATAAAGGCAGGAGTTGCAAAAGAAATAGAGCGTTTGGTTGAACAAGGCATTCTAGAAGAAATAATGAGCAGCCTTGCAATTCACCTATAATTGGCATAAAGAAACCAAATGGACAGTACAGGGTGGTCCTAGACCTCAAAAAAATTAATGAAATTGTCGGGCCATGTTGCTCAGTAGTACCGAATCCAGCAGAGATTCTGTGTCAAATACCATGGGGAGCAGGATGGGTCACTGTAATTGATTTATGCCATGCCTTGTTTTCCATTCCACTGCACCCAGATAGCAATTATTTATTTTCATTCAAATTTGATGAGCATGTTTATGTCTGGAATTGTGTTCCACAAGGGTACAAGGAAAGTCCATCCATCTTTAATCAAATTCTGAAAAAGTGCCTTGAGCCACTGGTGCTACCTGGACAATCTGTTCTGGTGCAGTATATCGATGACCTATTATTGGCATTGAGAACCCGAAATGACTGCTTGATTGATTCCATTGCATTATTGAACTATTTAGCAAAAGGTGGACATATGGTGTCCTCAGAGAAATTGCAATACTGTACAACCTCAGTCAAGTATCTGGGACACCGGATAGAAAGAGGGGTCAGAAGTGTGACATCTGAAAGAATTAAAATACTTCAAAACATGAAACTACCCCAAATTCAGAAAGAACTCAGGATGTTTCTCTGAGTTAAGGGTTACTCCAGGCAGTTGATTGTGGGATTTGCAGTACTAGCAAAACCATTGATTCAGATGACAAAGAAACAAGCAAAAGACCCAGTCGAGGGGGATGATGAAAGCATGACTGCTTTCTTAACATTATGTAACAGTTTGTATGAAGCTCCAGCATTAGGGATGCCTGATTACACAAAGGAATTTGCACTATTCTGTGACACAAGAGACAATTGTGCTCTCTCAGTTCTAGCCCAGACCCATGGGTTAATGTGACATCCTGTGGCGTATTTTCCTGCCACATTGGACCCAGTGGCATTAGCACTGCCAAGTTGTCTGAAAGCGGTAGCTGCAACTTGTATGAGTCTTTAGCAAAGTGAATCCATTATCATGGGACACCCTGTAACAGTGTATGTCCCACATTCAGTTGTGATTCTGTTAAACAGAACACGTACTCAGCATTTAACTCCTAGTCGGATGATTAAATATGAAATAATTATCATTAGTTCAGAGAAAGTGACAATAGTGAGGTGCACTATTCTAAATCCAGCTACCTTATTGCCAGATTCCCACTTTGAGGAAGTAAGAGAGGAAGTCGAACATGATTGTATTGACCTCACTGAATTCAGTACAAAACCTTGTAGAGACATACTTGAAGAACCTTTAAAGGACCCAGAACATGAACTGTTTGTAGATAGCTCGTTTATGCGGCATAGGAGAGGAGGACTAAGCACTATGCTGTGTGTACATTATCTGGTAGAGTGGAAGCATCCTATTTACCAGGAGTCAAGTCTGCACAAGTAGCCAAATTGATTGATTTAATGAAAGCGTGCACAATTGGGAAAAATTGGAGTGTAACCATTTACACTGATAGCCAATATTGTTCTGGGGTTGTACATGACTTTGGCCAGCTATGGATGCAAAGGGAGTTCATGACTTCTTCAGGAACCCCTATTGAAAATGGAAAATGTGTAAAAGAATTACTTGAAGCAATTCAATTGTGTAAAGATTTGGCCGTGGTCAAGTGTGCTGCTCACCAATCTGGAAATGACAAAGTGACAGCTGGTAATCGATATATATGCTGACCAAGTGGCCCAACATTGTGCCAGATATAAAATGGCAGTAATCAAGAGAATCGAAGCAAGTGGAACCAGCTGCCAGCTTATGCTGTTGAGTGGAATGAATACATGGGAGGAAGTGAAAGGTTTATAATATGAAGCAGAGCCAAAGAAAAGGAAAACTGGCAGAAAATAGACCTGAAGATGAGGGTGATACTTTACCTCGATGGGACTGACTGTATGCATGTACCAATGGCTAGAATATACCATGGGGACTCACACATAGGCAGAGATGCAATGATACGATTGTTCAGACAGAATTGGTTTAATAAAAAGTTCAGGGGCATAGCAGAGAGTCTATGCCATAGATGCTTAACATGTCAGCAAATTAACCCTGGTAAGAAAACTGTGGTTTGTCCCGGGAAAATTGCAAGGGAATTCCAAACTAGATCCACGCCAGTCATACTAAAATGGTGCCAGAACCTGACGAAGTTGAGGGTGAAGGTTGCACAGCTGAATGGTCTCAAGAAGTTGATCCTGAAGTAGTTGATGAAGAACAACCGAGCGGCAGTCAGGAGTAATGGATTCCAGTAGTTGACATACCTGAAATAAGAATCAGAACAAGAAGCTAAACACATTTAGATAGTCAGACTGATAGTGAGGACGAGATTGGTAAAGAAGAAAGTACTCAGATTACAAAAATCAAAGCTAATGGCAATCAAGAGGAGGACCAGATAAGGAGAGAGCAATATACTCAGAAAAACAAAAGACCCCCCAGAACTCCTGTGTCTGATGAGGGACAGATAGGTACTAGAAAAAATGCACAGGCAGATGAAAATCAAGAAACTGCAAGACCTGTGCAGGACCAGACAAGATTAGCTAAACGGGTTCAGGACGAAGAAAACATCTTAGGCCCAACAAAGCAATATCCTGTATCAGGTCAGATTAGTCTAGAAGAATCCGTCCAAGCAGAAACGGCAATGGTAAAAAGCCCTGGACAAGGTCAGTTAGAGAGGATACCTGAAGTTGCCGAACATAAAGTTGTGCCACAACTCAAAGAAAATAAGCTAAAAGACTCAGAAGAGGCGATAAAGGGCCTGGTGTTGTTAATAGACTGAAATATTGCTTAGTCACAATAAATGAAGAACCGGAACACAAGTAGACAAAGTGACAAGTCTAACTGAACCATTAACAAGCAAAGAAAGAAGGATAAGTCCACGATTGAAAAGACTGAACAGTAAATTCAAAGGTCCTGAATGGACTTATGTCATCCTTGAAGATTTTGAGAATCTGGAAATCAGTGATGAAAGTGATGAAGAATTAATTACTGATCAGTCTTTCGAAGAAGTTGAGAGAAATTTACAGTTATATTTTGTGTAAAACTTACAAAGAGGCGATGTCTCCTTAGCCAAGAATTGCTGATACTGGAGTTACTGGAACCTCGAAATGAAATCATATAAAGACATGCTGTAGAATTTGCATATGTAGTGTATTGATAGTGCTCATAGTATGGTTAGCACTGACAATAGCAATACCTTATTTGATGGCTGCTAAACAGAATGACGCTAGTATACACGGAAATGTAGCACACCACAAACAATTTAGAGTAAACTTAAAAGCACCAGATGAGATAGAATTACACAGTAGAAATAAAAATGATACAGAAATGATTGTATTTTCTATCCTTTTAGTACATTATGAAGAGGCAATGCAAATTTAGTGATTGTTATGTCTATATGAAATTACCTACATCAGTAGTTGAGGAGGTTACTTACCACCATTTACCATTGATGTATGGTATTTCCTGTAGTATATTAACTAATTTGTTTTATAGAACCGGAAGGTTATATTATTTCTATTCTGACATAGATGTCATTTTCCCTGAAATTCCTATACATAGAAGAATAAATCCCATCTTTTGCAGTAGAGATGCACAGTTCATGGGTGAATATTTTCTAACAATGAAAACAATAGATATAGCTGAAGCACATAAAGACAACTTAACCTGTCGATTACATGAGGAGGAGAAGATATTTTTGAATTTGGTAGAGAAAAGGAGACAGGATTTCCATAGAAAGCCCACTGAAATGAAACCCCAGACACCCAAATGGGCTGCAAGGGAGGGAGTTATGGCAAATAGCAAGACTCATGCTGCTATGTCTATGAACTTTGAAAAGAAGGGGAAAATCAGTCTCCATAGACAGAAAACTGAGTATAACAATGTATTCATCGGTTCCAGTGAATGTGAACACAATTTCCTTCTAATTCAGGGTTAGGGACTAAAAGGGTGAACTGACCCAGTATTTCCTGGAGTCTATTATATTTGTGGGAACAAATCTTACTTTAAGCTGCCTGATCATTGGTATGGGAGTTGCTATTTTGGAATAGTATTCCCAAAGGTTTACCATGTAAAAAGAATCAGTGGAAACAATTAACACAAGAATTAACTAACACGGCATAAAAGAGCCAGTTTTGCAGAAATTTTAGATAATATATTTAGTGCATTGATACCTTCAGTGGGAGTAGTTCTAAATACTCAAAGAATTTGTAAATTGTCTACAGTGGGGGATCGCTTATCGACTGACACTGCTGGAGGATTTTTATTGATCAATGCCGAATTGGTTGCGATCAGATCAATGGTTTTACAAAATCGACTTGCTCTTGACATATTATTAGCAAAAGAGGTCGGAGTCTGTAGAATGTTAAAGGCGCAACATTTTTGCACTTATATACCTGATAAAAGTGTTGAAATTGAAAGGTATGTAAGAAATATTACTCATTTGGAAGATGAATTGAAACCACTGGAAGTTGATAGTGCCTGGAAGAGACTAACTGATGGTCTCTCCTCAGTTGGTAATTGGATTTCTAATGTAGGTAGAAGTATTGTAGGTAAAGTACTGATGCCAATAATGGGAATATCACTAATAATATTGGTGATACTGATTTGGTGCAAAAGCTGCAGAAACATAAAAAAAATACATTGAATGAGAAAAAGAAGAAATTAAAGATAGCTGAAATTCAAATGGAAGAGTTGAAAGGGGATATATACAAAAGAATGAACGTTTTCCAGGGTAAAAGTGAAAAAATAACTCCCACATTAATTGTAGAAATTGAACTTTGAGAGTGCTAAAGATGGAATCTGGTTCTGTAATTAGTGATGATATAAAATATCTTTAAAGAAACTTGCTTGGACTCAGCCCTCTCGAATTAACCTCTAATAAATTAATCAACATGTTTTGTCTACTAAAATTTATATTACACAACATATTTAGTAAGTTGGGGAAGCTTGTCTATGTGCTTTTACTAACAGTAACACAAGTGTCCTAAAAATGGCAGCAGAAAATGCTTGAACTTTACTACGCATGCGTCCGCCACATCTACGCGGTGTGACGTATCTCTGCTTTGGTAGGAAAATTCTTGCTTCTGCGCCCTAGTGCCAAGATGGTCATTTCATGCTCACTCATAATAAAGCATATGCTACTGTTTGTACTAAACTTTGTTTGTTCTGCTTAACTATGAATGTTATAGTTAAAATAAAGTAATGGGGTTAGAGTAGAGATAAGTGGGATACAGTGCATTTTTGTATTCTAATGTGTTTCTTCTAAAATTCACTGAAAAGAACCACAAGTTTCAGGGACATTATAGTTAGAAATTAGCATTTAAAAAACCTCAGAAATTCAGTGAAAAAATCAAAGGTTTCATGGATGTCATAGTTAGTTGGACACTTTACTCGTACAAAACAAGAGAAATTTGTCCTTTATAGTTAGTTGTGCTAACTACAACTCGCTGCCCCCGCAATGCACTGCTGATGACTTCACATATTATATTACTCATGACATGGTCAGTGACATCACTGATGACATCACTGATGACATCTCAAATGACATCACTGATGACATCATCCATATGATCATCTGATGCACCTCCTCACACCCTAAAATACAGACTACAATTCTCGAAACCATAGACACACCAATACTAGTACAGCTACAATATTCTGTACACTATGCATGCAGACCTCTAACCAGCTACATACTATTGATACGCTCTTCTAAATACCCAGTTAGGACCTATACAATCCTTCTGTCTGTCCCCTGCACTTCTCCATTCACCCATCCCGCACTATCTACTATCCTATCACTACACCAATACCTATGCACTAATAAATTCACTATACACTCTGTTTGTAATACTGTAATTATTCTAGTTACTAGTCATGAACTTATGGAATGGCCTAGATAATAACACAAGTACAGCTATAATATTCTGTGCACTATCCAAGCAGACCTCTAACTAGCTACATACTAATGATACACTCTTCTAAATACCCAGTTACTACTCATGCAGTGTAGGAATCGTCCAGTTTGCCCCATGCACTTTTTAATCACGTATCTACCACTATCTACTTATCCTATCACTATACCAATATGTTAGCACTTATGAATTAAGTGTTCACTCTGTTTGCTGTACTGTCATCATTCCAGTTACTAGCGGTATTCTCATAAAAATGACCTAGGCACCAACACAAGTACACATTAAATATTCTGTGCATAATCCCTACAAATCTCTAAGCAGATACACACTGTTGGTCCACTCCATTAAATACTGAAGTAGTACCCATGCAGCATAGGATACCTTCCGTCAGTCTCATGCAATTCTTCAATCATCCATCCAGCACTATGTTCTTATTGTATCAGTCTGCAAATACCTAAGCACTTATTGGGGAGATTTACAAGCACCCTCCGCTACCAGTACGTTATTTTTTGTAACATAGTGATGGCGCCAGGCACTCCATCATATTTACAAGGAGAGGAAAAGCCACGATGCATGGTTATTCCTCTCCTTGTAAATACGACCCCTTCATACACAGAACTTTGTGTTGAAGGAGCTTTCCATCGGTGTTGCTGTGGGTGTTCTCACGCAACACCCACAGAGCAAGACACATCTCCAGATTTATGAGAAATGGTAAATCTGGAGATGTGTGTGAATGCTGCGCCATCCTAGAGTTGGTGTAGTAAAGCGCAATGAGAATTGTTTTCATTTCTCCAAATGTTTTCCTCTTTCAATGCATGCTGCATTCCACAGCATACCTTGAAAGAGGAAAATGCCTTTACTGATTGTTTTTGTGTAGGAAGGTGTCCATTCCTGCACAAAAACAACCTCTGCACGACACATGTGCCTGTGTAACCGTATGGCTGCAGTTTGTACATCAGTGCAGAGGGAAGCACACAGTTGCAACATATTCATATTCATGGGAGGAAGCCAAAGCGAGGTACATCGTTACCATCAGTGAAAGTGGAGGTAAGACCCTCAACTGATGTTTGCTGAAGACCCACAGACCTACTTCTTAACCCCAGCAGCGCTTAGTGGGGTTCTTGGTGTGCAGGTGAGTTTAGCAGGGACAGCGCAGCAGGCGGGACCTCAGCACTTTATGGGGAACAGTGAGAGTAGTGTTCCTTGCAGCATTCCTTGCAGTGCCAACATAAACTGAAATATTTGCCGATACACTTTCCACATTAGGACTGCCAAACTTAAATTAGGCACTGACACTGCTAAATCTACTCGTGTCTCCCCTCCGGTTGTGGAAGTTAGGGCCACTTCTAGGCAGGGCAAGGGCAAAGCTATAATAGAAAATACCTCTCCAGTAAGTGGAAAAGGGAGGGGGAGGGTGAACAAAGTCTTGTCCTCTAATGTGAGAATTACACTCTCCCTACAGACATTCTATAAGGTATTATCTACTCCAACCAATAGTCGGCCCAATTAAAGCAACATTTTGGCGTCTAACAGTCTACAGCCAGCTTTTTTACCAATTTCCCCCATCTAATAACAGTAGGCAGTTCCCTCCCCTTTTCGGATCAATGAATAAATTTGCAGGAGGGGTAGCTGTAACAACTGAAATAGCTGACTTATCCATTGAGCACCATTCCTCAGTGGAAATCTCGAACAGGTATTCAACCTTGGAGGTCCAAGAGAATGGGCTGGGTTTACCCTCCACAGCTGAGAAGGCAGATACAACAACTGTAACATCTGAAATACCTGCAACACCTGTGCCACCCCCTGTGGTAGTCCCCACCAGACTTGCAATCGGGTCATTAGCAGATATTCTATTGGCCCTAAAAGAGGCTATTGGGAAAAGATTCTCTGTTTCAAAATCTAATTAAGCAGCAATTCCAGCATCCTGCGAGGTACTAGCCCAGAAACTAGAAGAAGTCTCCCAGAGAACGGACGTCTTAATCTGAAATTCCTAAAATTAAGGAAACACTACACTCCTTCTCAATGGAAATGGATGAATAAGCCCTCCATAACAGGGAATTAAAGAAAGATGTAGACCGTCTTGAGAACAGTGCTAGAAAAAACAACCTAAAACTATTAAATGTTCCTGAGGATTTGGAGGGAACAGACATCAAAACCTATGTGATTTCTCTTTTAAAAGAAACAATCCTCAAGGACTCTCCCGAGTTAGATCTGTCTCATGATATCCAGCCAGTCCACTGGGATCCATATAAGAGGAATCCTGCAAAACAGAAGCCAAGAAAATCGTTTGTGAATTTTCTCACATATTCTATAAAGGATTTTATTTATCCCTGGCTCTGAAAGAAGGTCCGTTAAAAAGCAACTCCCCCTCCAATCCGATTTCTTATACCATCAGATCGGATATCTCCCATATTACAGCAACAAAACAATGGGAGTTTGGTAAAAGAATGGCAATTCTAAATTCATTGGGGGCTAATATGCAACTAAGATTTCCAGCATCTCTGCGCATTATGTGGAACAACCATATGCCTAATCTGCGCTAAATTGAGGATGTGGATGCCCTTATTGACAGTATAAGGAAGGGAGTGGGCTGTAGGCCGGGAGGGGGGATTATTCACTTTTATCTATTGCTATGCAATGTTTAGCTGGGCTCTCTCCTGGGAGGGACTGGTTTAATACTGATATAAAAAAATTCTTTTGTCACGTCCAGGGAACTAGACCATGAGGGCTTATGCTCAGAGAAGAAGGGGGGGTTCCCCAGAGGGGTCTGGTGGTTGAGCGTTCACGGGGCAGGGAGGGAGAGGGGAGGGGGGATCACGGGAGGGGATGCAGTGGGAGAAAATCAAAAAAAGTCCTCAACCTTATTTCAAATTTAATTCATCCTTAAAAGGTCTGCATAAAGTTTTGACTTCAGATACACATAGCAGCCCAAATAAGTAGCAAAATAAAATGTATCTTGTGGAATATCAATGGGTTGACTGGTCATGAAATATCTTGAATAATCACCTTCTCAAGTCTGTCTCCTACAGGAAACACACTTGAGCCATTCAGTATGCAGGGCCAGTTTTGCTAAATACCATTGGGTCGAACATTTTTGTTCCCCCGAATAATAAAGGGGTGGCTATTTTAATCAAATCAGGAGCTAGAATTAATATTAAATCAGTATAAACTGATCAGACAGGGAGGTGGACTACTGCGCAGCTGGAGATCACAGGGATTGAGTTAACCATAGCCTCATTCTATGGTCCCAATGTTGACCATCAGGCGCACTTGTAAAATGCAATCTAAACTAATAGAAACCACTTCTCCTATAATAACTAGAGGTGATTTCAATGTCCTTCTCAACCAGTTACGGGATAGATCAAATCAGAGCTATTATTTTGGAGCCACACGTATATGTTGGGCAATGACTAATATGATCCATGACCTTGGGCTAGCTGATGTATGGAATGCTCAGATGGGAGACAAATCGGGTTTTACCTTTTTCAGCAAAAAACATGGTCATTCATCTAGAATTGACTTTGTTTTAGCTGACAGGTTGAGTTTTGAAAATCTGCCTGATATCTCCATTTTACCCAGCATTTTATCAGACCATGCCCCTATCTTTTGTATCTAGGAAGGAGGTATAGCCTTAGGTCTAGATTTATGTTAAAAAGGGCAATGGTGTCGAATGTGGAAATCATTCAGACATTTAAAGCTTTTACAGTAGATTATTTCTCCGTTAATATAGGATCAACATCCATAGACTATGTTTGGGATGCCTTTAAAGCTCATAGGCGAGGCCAGCTACATAGTCTGATTTGTTCTACAAATAGGGAGGAGGCTCAAGAAATCCATAAATTGGAAGGAGAGATAATTAAGTTGGAAGATGAAAGAACAAGATGCTCCCAGGTGCAAACTGAAAGACTGACGCAAGTTCTCAGTGATCTCGATAGTCTTCAGGGCAAATTAGACCAAAAGGTGAAGGCCCAGTGGACATCCCATAACAATATGGTGAAAAGGCGGGTGCTTTCATAGCCTGGAAAACAAAAGTAGATTGAGCTAAAAATAATATTAGTGAATTAATAATAGATGAGAGCGGGGCAACCTCTTGTAAAATAGAGGAGATGCAAACGCTCCTCCTCTCCTTGTTTTTAGATCTGTATAGAGAGGAGATTACGCCCAGGTCAGATAATATTCTTCAAAAATGATTGCGGCCTAAAGATCTACCTGAATTAACAGAGGGCAGCCGAGATACTCTTGATGCTCCTATAACAGAGAGTGAGAAAAGACTACAAATAAATAACATTAAGAAGAATAAAGCTGCGGGGACTGAGGCGCTTTCTGGTGAGGTTCACAAACTGCTCCAGGAGGAGCTAGTTCCAAGACTGTTGAATTATTTAATTATATCTATAGTCCAGTAGGTATAGTTCCCAAATTTTGGAAGGAGGCCACGCTCATACTTATTCTGAAGCCAGGGCAAGATCCACTTAAAGCTGATTTGTATAGACCAATCTCCCTGCTAGATGCTGACTACAACATCTTTAGGAGTGTTTTGGCAGGGACATTGGTCAAGGTAGTACCGCAGTTGATTAATACGGATCAAAATGGCTTCATCCCAGGGAGGTATATTCAGGAGCAGATGCTCCAATTAATTGGCAACATAGACCTGGCGGTGGCCCGGTCGAAACCCTTGGCTGTGGCGGCATTCGCTGCGGCCAAGGCTTTTGACAGGGTCTGCTGGGTCTTCCTCTGAGATGTAGTAAAGATAATAGGATTCAGACCTATTTTTATTTAGACCTTGATCAGTTGCTACCAGGGTTCCTCTACAGTAATTCTGTTAAATGGTATGTTAACAGCAAGTTTTTGCATATTTAGGGGAACAAGGAAGAGTTGTCCCATCTCGCCCTTGCTGTTCAACCAATATTTATAGAGCCTCTAGCTCAAGCATTGAGATTGGACAAACTAATCACCCCTTTTATCTTATATCAATATAGCAGCAAATTAGCTCTATATGCAGACGACCTGCTGCTATATACTAACTAACAAAGTATTACCAAGAGTGGAAGCCCTTTTAGAAGAATTAGGTTCATATTCTGGTTACCTAACTAACTCCTCCAAGACAGAGGTGATGTGCTGGAATGTCAATAACTGGGTGGGCAGACTGAGCAAGGAATTTAGATATCTGGGGATCATCATAGTTAAACATTTAGACGATATACCTCTTATCACTTTAAAGAAGGTGACTAAGGAGGTACACCACCTTTTTACAAGATGGAAAAACCTACCCCAGACTATTTATGGCAGGGTTAACTTAGTGAAGATGGTCATCCTACCTAAGTTGGCATTTGTTCAGTACTATTCCCCTTGATTTTCCCAGCAAGGACATCAGCAAAATTCAAAGCAAAATTGGTAGTTTTATTTGGTCCAATAAGAGCGCTAGACTCTCCTGGAAGAAGTTAAGATGTAAGCTTTTGAAGGGAGGTCTTTCTCTCCCGGACTTAGCTTGGTACTCTTTTGCTTTTCAATTAAAAAATATACGGATGCTGTTGACCATAACTGAGGAAACTAACTGGGGTAAGATATTGAGAGAAATGGCCACAGTTGAGGTTGGGGGAGAAGGTTTTCTATACAAGTTTGGGGCACCAAGGTTTTTTAACTGAAAGTTTTAAGAGCAGCCCTCAGTGTGTGGTACAAGGTAAGATGCAGATGGGGGATTGGTTACTATTCTGAATTAATTTCCCCTATTTGGGATTCCCCCAGGTTGCCTGCCTGTTTAGATGATAGTCTTGCGTTGCCTATTAAAAAAGGTGGCATCTTGATTTGGTCGGACCTTGTATCCTCAGATGGAGTCCATCCGTGGGAAATATTAAGATCCAAAATAGGAAGCTCTTTCTCTAAATTGAAATATCTACAATTGGCCTCTTGGTACACAGCAGAAAAATAGTCTATCTGTGGAGATTGGGAAATCAAGCTTTTTCTTCAGAATTCAAATCCCCAAAAAAAGGAGGTACAAGAAATTCTTGATGCAGACGCTGCAGATCTACTCAACAGTATGTAGCCTGGAATCAGACATCCTTGAACTCTAAAGCAGCAGATCTATATGATTTATCACTTCAAACCTTATATAAGTTTGTTAAACCGGCACCCTTAAAAATAATAATTTCTATGTTATTAATAGATTATATTATAACCCTGTGAAAATAGCTAGATTTGCTCCTTTAGTTTCCCATAAGTGTCCAAGATGTGACTTTTCTGCAGCTGATGATGTACATATATTCTATGAGTGCTCTAAGCTAAGTGGGTTGTGGCAGAAGTTGGAGCGTGCTCTTTGAACCAACTTTAAAGTTAAGATCAATCTGAACCTTTCTATAGTAATTTTTGCTATGGATTTTGATTTGATGGACTTACTGCAGCCAATTCAAAGAGGCTTGATATTATACTTAATTCTCACAGCCCAAAAGGAGATATGCAAACTTTGGAAAGACCCTCGGCCCCCACTTTTTGATAATTGGTTGAAAGCTGCATTTGGTTTGGCTCGCTTGAACCAGGGGTATTTAAATGACCACAATTCTAATATTTGGTTACAGTTTTTATCATGGGGCAGAAACATGAGACTGGTTGTATGTCCCCTGGTCCTATGATTACACCAAGCTTTATACGAAGAAGCTCCCCTGGTTAGGCCAAAAGCCAATGCAGTTGCAGTAGCCTTAGGTGCCCACGCAAGAAGGATGGCTTCTTGTCTGAATTGCAGACGCTGAATGGTGAGATGAGGACTAAAAAAGAAAATTATGCTGTATACATATATTCAACCAAATGTTCACACATTACCTTGCAATTATCGTTCTTTCTTTAACCAGATAAGGTAGTTCTGATATGAACTTTTTAGTTATTCTTTTTTATATTGTATTTTTTTTAACAATTTTGTATTTTATTTTGTGTTTTTTCAAAAAATGAACAAAAAAAAGAATGAATAAAGCAGGAAACCTATATAATTACTTAGCATTCCAAAAACAAAAACTAAAATTAACACCAGTGGTTATGTTGCACAGCACAAACTGCATCCACCGACTGCTCACCAAAGCATATAACTTTCTCACACTTCATGCAGTGTTGCTCAAGAAAGGCGAAATCAGGCCTAATGTCCATTGCATGCGTTCCTGAGGAGCTCCAGAGGTACTTGCAACAGCAGGTGAGGGGTTCAAAGCAGCTCGCCTCATTTCCTCCCGAGCAAGGTTGAGAAGATGTGTGGTCCGGAGACGCTTGTACATAGAAGCACTGCCTCTTGACAGGACTCGGTCACAAATTCTGCACGTCACCTTTATCGCATTTAATTTCTTCTCTCCAGGTGGAAAAGGGAAGAATTTTGGCACAACAGATTCCTGCCTGTATGGACGTTGTGCCTCCTGCAAGAATTCTTCTTCAGAAGATACTTCCATCTGCTGCTGCTGCTGCTGTCCAGATGCCATTTTGTTTTATATTTTTTGAAAAACACCAACGAAAACAATCAAAAAGGGTTCTTGTAGGAAAAGAGATGTCTCTCTAAAGATGCTCCAACAAGAATTATTAAAATGGGTGGGGTCCTTCAATAGTCACAGTGGGAAATATTATGAACCAATGAAATCTCTTTTTTGAGGTCACATGGGATCCACGCACTCTGTGCTCATGAAGCACACACCAGACGCAACTTTGGGAAAATATGTTTAAAATAATATAAGTTTAGTATAAGTATAAATATATTATTTTTATGAATATCTTAGATAATCTGTATTTGACGTCATGCGGGACCCGCCACCGCGCAAGCGTCACGTACCGTAATGCGCATGTGTCTGGAATGCGCAGGAGCAGGAGTCGCGGACTGGTCGCATACCAATCGCACACATCACGTAATATTAAATGTATATGAAGTAACTGAAAAACATGCAGCTGCCGCACACTGTATGTGGATTCTTCATGACTTTTCTAAAATGACGGCCAGAATCCACACACCCCCCGTGATGTGTACACTTTGGGAGTGCGACTCAGAATATTTTTGGGGAAAATAATATAAATATATTAAAAGAAAAAAGAAAACACAAAAATGTAACAATATTTCAGTCTGAATCAAAAAAAATATATGTTATTTAATTAATAAAATATTTATAAATAAACAGTTAAAAAACTGTAGAAAATCAGTACAAAAAAATAGCAATTACACTTAAAAATTAGCATTTAAAAAACCTTTGAATTTCACTGAACAAAACCATAGGTTTCAGAGATGATATAGTTAGAAATTAGCATTTAAAAAATCTTTGAAATTCACTGAAAAAAACATAGGTTCAGGGACGTTGTAGTTAGAAATGAGCATGTAAAAAACCTTAGAAATTCACAGAAAAAAACATAGGTTTCAGGGTTGTTATAGATAGCTGGACATTTCACTTGTACAAAACCATAGAAATTCCCCGGTTATAGTTTGTTCTACTAACTATAACTCGCGCACCCGCAATGCTCTGCTGATGATGTCACACATTACATCATTCATGACATGGTCAGTGACATCACTGATGACATCACTTATGACATCTCAAATGACATCACTGATGACATCATTCACGTGACAATCTGATACAACTCATCACACACTAGTATAACCTTTCATCAGTCACTGTAAAATACAGAGTGCCATATTTGAAACCATTGACACACCAATACCCGTTACAACATACCCACTCACTGATTCCTAAGTCTACTCACACAACTGCCCATTCAACAGAATCACTTATACATGCAGTCACTAATTAATAGAACACTATCAAATGCACTTATACACATATATAGACATTGGCACATCAGCTGTCATCTTAGTCGGGTATGCAATCATCCTTCTCACTCATGGAAAAAGTTAATCACACTTACATTTACTCACTTACACAAATATACACACAACACCTCATTTATTCAAACACATAGTAACTCATAGTTAATATGTTGAAAAGCACCATTACAATTATACACTCATACATATAGTTACTCTCAAACTCACTGACTCTTACAAATACTTACTATATACACCCACTCTCTCATACAATGCCTTTTATTTCTTTACTTTGTTGAAGATGTACAACTAAAGCATAAATTCTCTCACTAACAAACAAATAAATACACTCAGTCACCCAAACAACTGTTTCGACATGGACTCTTAAACCTATACACCTAGTCAATCAACCATTCACGCATCTATGCATAGAGTTACACATACCCCATCCAATCACACACACAAACTCAGTGTCCCATACACATACTCACCCAACTAATCAATACCTAATATACACACTCATGTAGTTAGGGACCAACTGATGCAGCATGTTGTACAACAACAGAGACTGTGAGGCACACATTCGTTACTAATCCATGTATTAAGTGAGACACTTTTAATTACTCACTTAAACAGACTGTCAGACAGCTACTAAATCCTCCATCCAGACAGTTATATATCCACTCAATCTTCAAAATCTTCAATACAGATTGGTATATATATATATATTACCTACTGGCGGTCGCCAGTAGGTATATATAGTTAGGATTTTTTCCCTATGGGATTTTTGAAAATTCTATGTGGAATAACTTTGGCGTTTGTGGACGGAATTGGCTGAAATGTTCAGGGAAATGGCACATTTTGTTTCTGAGCAGCCCCTGAAAATTTGGGGGGGGTTCGTCAAGGGGGGGCCGAGAAAAAAGGGGGGTCCCAAAACGCGTTTTTCCCATGTTAATTTCCATAGGGCGGTTGGCCTCACTTTTAGCCCGAACGGCTGAATGGATTTGCACGAAACTTGGCAAAATTGTAGGGACTGTTAGCCCGATGTGCCTTTGCTAGGTCTCAATATATGTGCTCCAGTGGATTTTGAGAAATTAACGTTCAAATAAAGATATATATCTGTAACAGCGCTCCGGGCAGCGCTCCGGTTCGCGTACTTTTCGCGTATCGGAACTTTGCGAAGCGAAGCTGATTGGCTTTCGATGTCTGTCAACATTCCAAACAGTCTGGAGCAGCCGCCATCTTGTCTCTCGGTAGGATCGAGAGACAAGAGGAGGCCAAAACAAAGGGGGAAATGACCATAAGGAGGGATAGTAGATCCTCCCTGACCCCCTAGGTTTTATGTGGAGGTTTTAAAAGGGCCCCGCAGGGCAAAAAAAAAATAATTTTTTTTTTGCGTGGGGAGCGCACGGTTCGCGAACCGGGAAGCGGCCCGGTGAGTGTACTATAAGGAAAAAAGAATGATAGAGTTTTCAAATACTGTATGTTAATTAATTGTTGGTTTTGTTGATTTTTTTTTTTTTTTTTTTTTTTTTATTGTGATTGTGTTTCAAAATTTAATAAACTTTCTAACATTTCACTGTCTGAAATGTCATTATTTTCATTGAACATAGATTGTAATCTGTGAGGGTGTAAAATGTCCTCATTTTGAAGGAGGTCACCTACTGCTTGCACACATTGCAGTAGTTCTTGGTCCCAAGTTTCATCCATAAATTCAATATCAATTGGATCAATTGGATCAATTAATTCTTGGCTGCTCTCTGGCAGGACAATTTGAAATTCAACTTTGTTTTCGCCTTCCATTTTGCCTGAAATTTGGATAAAAAAATATATATATTAGTAGAGATAGGGCACTGTTGGGATTAATTTTAGATAGGCAGTTTTTATCAGTGAATTTATCTTTGGGCAGTGTATAGTATCAGAGTGGAAGTAGGAATATAAAAAAGTATATGTGATTTAACGGAAGTAAATTTATAATTATACAAGAGAAGCCTAAGTCCATCCATAACTATAACAGAGAAGTCTATCTAAATCTATAACTACTACAGAGGGATAGTATATAACTATCAGAAAAAGTTTACAATATTTACTTATAGTGCACAATATACTTCAGTTTTAAAAATAACAACTTACCTTTACAAACAAGTTGAAGTGATTAGTGATATTCCAAATGATATATACAACAAGAAGTAGTAGTCAAAATGGCTGTGTTTCCATCTCTTCCTTTATATATATTCAGGTATATAACCAATCAAATGTCAGGTAATAAAACTAGAAAATGAAAGTAACATTTTCATTGGTTGTCAATTCCAACACTTCAGATGTGTTTTGTGAAGTAATTTACCTCACGGTATTTAGAGAGGTCTACAGGCTAAATGGCTAAATGGAATTTCAATCAAATTTGTGAAAATGAAAGGGATTGGTATGTAGTATGAGCTAATCTATATTTGGTGAGAGTGTCTCCAGTCGTTTTTCTGTAAATTACTTTCCCACCTTTTTTATTGGACCGCTTCCCGGGAAGCGTCCCGGTTCGCAAACCTTAAGCGTTACAGGAGTCCACCATTTTGTGTTTCGGTCGAATTAAGATACAAGATGGAGGGCAAATAATGTTCAGAATGGGTAGAAGGGGGCACGGTAGACTTATCTTGACCCCCTAGGTTTTCTGAGGGTGGCTGAGGAGGCTTATATGTGCGGAAAAAAAAAAAATTTAAATTCCGCGAGGTTAGCTTCCGGTTTGCGTACCGGATATTTATTTATTTATTTATTTAAAGATTTCTAAAGCGCGTAGTCACCCAGAGGGTATCCCAGCGCTGAACCTATTACCACCAGTGGAAGATAGTCGGGAGTGGGAGGGATGGCTCAGGGAAAAAGTAGGGTTTTGAGGGCCTTCCTAAACCTTAGAAGGTTTGGTTCTGTTCTGAGGCTCAGGGGGAGTGTGTTCCATTTTTTCCCCGTATTGACCGAAAAGCGACGGCCACCGAACCGGGCCTTCCTCACCTTGGGGATCGTGATGAAGTTCCCATGTTCGGAACGGAGCGCTCTTGTGGGTCTGTAAGGTGTGATCCAGTTCCCAAGGATAGGAGGGCCAGCATTGTGCAGTACCTTGTGGGCCAGACAGAGGGTCTTGAAGGTTACTCTTTCCCTAATAGGGAGCCAATGCAGCGTCCTCAGTGCAGGCTTGGCAGAAGTTCTTGCCGGGGTGTTTGTCAGGAGTCGGGCTGCGGCATTTTGGGCTTTTTGAAGAGTTTGGAGCGTGGCTTCTGGAGATCCTAGGTATATGGCGTTACAGTAATCCAGCCTCGATAAAATTAGGCCTTGGATCAGCAGGAGACGCGATTGGAAAGGCAGTAGGGGAAGTACCTTCCTGCACGATTTCAGTAGTCCGTAGCAGGTGCCGGCAGTCTTTCTTGCCTGTGTCCTAAAGGTGAGATCCGTCTCTAGCCATACTCCGAGACTCTTGACCTCGGTCTTGGGGGTGGGGGGTTCACCCATGCAGGCGGGCCAGATGTTCGGGGGGAGGCTCGTGGTGTTATGCCCTAGGAGCAGGATCTCTGTTTTGGAGCCGTTTAGTTTCAAGGCAGAGTCACCCATCCACTGATGTACACTGGTTAGACAGTCGTGGAGATTGGAGGGCTCTAGCTTGGGGTGGGAGAGCGTTACCACCAGCTGTGTGTCGTCGGCATAGCTAACTATAGATATTCCAAAGGGTGACACCAGTGCCTCCAGTGGGGCCATATACACGTTGAACAGCGTGGGGCTCAGGGATGAGCCCTGAGGCACGCCACACTGGAGGGGAATGGAAGGGGAGCGGCTTTCACCTTCCCATACTTGGAAGGAGCGTCGGGAGAGAAAGGATGAGAGCCATTTTAGTGCCCTGTCTTTCACCCCGATATTATCGAGACGGTGAGTCAGGACCTGGTGACTGACCGTGTCAAAGGCCGCACTCAGGTCCAGGAGGACCACTGCCACTGATCCTCCTGTATCGATAATTTCCCTGGCCTTTTCTACTGCTGCCAGGAGGGCGGTGTCCGTACCCTGACCTGGTCTAAAGCCCGTCTGGGAGTCATTGAGGAGATGGTTTGACTCCAGGAAGTGTGATAGTTTTTTATTTGCTAATTTTTCCGCCACCTTGCCTATCCAGGGGAGGAGTGAGATGGGTCTATAGTTGGATAGGTCGGCGGGATCTAGCGATGGTTTTTTGAGGAGTCCTTTGACGATAGCCTCTTTCCAGTTCGAGGGGACTTCTCCTAGTGCCAGTGAGGTGTTAATGAGGGCTGTCAGTTGAGGGACTATGGCCTGAGGGATGGTTTTGACGAACCGTACGGGCACTGGGTCACTGGGGGCTCCGCTCTTAGTTGAAATGAGTGCGGCCATCACTTCCTCTTCTGTGACTGGGCCGAGCGCTGCTAGATGTGGCTTATTGGGTGGCGACGATGACTCCTTGGATCTTGTTGCGATGTCAGGATTAGTGGCAGGAAGGGAGGTGATGATTCTTTTGATTTTTTCGTCAAAGAAGAAGGCCAGATTGACGCATTTTTCCTCCGCTGCTTTGGGGTCCATGGGTTTCTGTGGAGGGTCGGGGACATGGAGGAGCTCTTTAAGGATGGAGAAGGTCTCCTTAGCTGAGCAAGAGGAACCTTTTATTTTTTCCTCGTAAAAGGCACTCTTTGCGTCGCGAAGGGCTCGTTTGTATGCTTTCATGGATGATTGATACGCACTTTTCTCCAGTGTCGCCTTGTTTCTCCTCCAAGAACGTTCAGACTTTTTGCACTCCTTCTTGAGGGCGTTGAGAGCGGGTGTGTACCAGGGAGCGGGAGTGGTCCGTTTGACGTGTCTTAGGGTACTGGTGAGAGGAACGAGACTGTCTAGGGGAAGGGCTAGCCAGTCGTTAAATTCTCTGTCAGCGGAGTTGGGGTCCGTGGGCAGGGGACTCATGGTTTCCCGTAGTATAGATTCCCATTCCTCTGGTACTAGCTTATACCATCGTCTGGTGCGTATCCTTGTTTTCTGTTTAGGGGCAGTAGTGGGATTAAGTGACCAGTGCATGGGGATCAGCATATGGTCTGCCCAAGGCAGAGGGGTTGGGTCCAGGGTCTTTATGTTCTTAATGTTGGTGAGAATAGGATCCAGGAGATGGCCTTTCTCGTGGGTGGCTTTAGTATTTTGGAGGTGGAGATCGGCCGTGGTCAGGGCGCTCCGGGCAGCGTATTTTGTTGAAAATTAGTGAAAAAACTTAGAAAAAAATAATAATTGTGAGTGATCAGATGTAGGGTATCTCTGAGAAGAGCTTTTGGATTTATGGTACATTTAGGTACTTATAAGTAGGTACCAATGCACAGTCTTAAATTCAGAATGAAATTCTGTTGCCCTCATCTGAGAAGTGAACTCCATCTCCTCTGTAGATATCTTGCATGTAGTAACGCAAGTTATTGTTGTACATGGAGCAGTGGATTGTGGGTAACAGTATCTCTTGTTTACTCCCTAGAGCTGTCTTTCTTTTCACATAACTGTCTGTTTCCTTCCCTTATACTTACTGTTCTTTTTTTAAAAAATAATTTTTGGGTTCGCTCCCGGTTCGCGTACCGGAGAGCGAACCGGGAAGCGAACTAAGATAAATAGAGGTTGGCAGAGTTCCAAATATTCTACCAATTCTTTTATAACGGGGAGGTAGTTCTGAAAATAACTTTTTTTTTTTTTGTTGTTTTATATTTTTTTTTATTATTTTTTGAACTTTTTTTAGTTTTTTTGTATTTTCTGAACGTTTTTATATTTTTTTTGGTTTTTTGGGGGGGGGAACGAAAACGATTCATTGTAAAGGGCTCAACAGGAGCAACAAAAAAAAAGAATTTATTGTCTGGGGCGTTTCGGGCAAACATGATTCTCAATAGCTCTGTTAATTAGAGTGATGCTACTTTCTCTGTAGCAAATGAACTGATTGCAGCGCACGCACACTTGCTTGACTTCCCCGAACCGCATTTGTATATTTGGGACCATCTCCCTCGCCTCTGGTCCCGTCACTTCTTGGACTACAGATCTTCTGGCCATCGCAGGGGGATTATCTTGTTCGGCACGTAACTGCGCCGCACTGTAGTTGTTTGGATGCCACCTACTCATGTGCCGATGCATTGTATAGTTGCCGTAACTATACTTTTTATCGGTCCCTCTGGACAGTCTATCATCACAAATACGGCAAAATACATAGCGTGCATTTACTTTCTTTTGGCCCGCGGGAAATTTAAAAAATTGCCAAATATAATTTTCCTTTCGATGATCCCTCCTGGGCTCCTCTGGCAAAAACCTTGGCTCTTCCTGCTCTTCCTCCTCTTCCTGTTCTTCCTCTTCTTGCTGAATGATAACTTCAGCAGGTGGTCCTCTCTTCCTTGGATGTGGTGGAGGTGGTGGGGAAGAACCAGCTGAAGCTACTAATAAAGCCATTGCTCACTGTTCACAAAGGGTCTTTCTCTCACAAAGATGAAAGTCAGAGTGAGGAAAGAAGGAGGGGTTTTCATCATTTGGGAAAAGCAATAGTTCTAAACCAATGAAAAGTGTTAATTTTAGATCACATGACCTAGCCTTACATCATTAGGAAACCAAAAGTGAAATGAACCAATGAAAAGTGTTATTACCAAGTCACATGACCTGATGTGTTTACGTTACGCGCTTTGAGCCGCGTCCCGGTTCGCTTCCGGGAATGCGAACTTTGCACGTCATATGACGTATTACGCGACAACGTGAAACGTCATGCTGACGCGACACGTCACGATGTTGTTTTCTAACGCGATAGTTACGCAAACGGTACGTTTACCGGTTCGCGGACCGGGTCGCGGCTCCAAATTGAGCTAACGGGAAGCTAACCGGTTCGCGGACCGGGAGCGAAACAATAAAAAAAATGAAAAAAAAAATGTAATAAAAACATGTAAAATATATTTGAAGATTTGAAGAAGAATACATTTTACAGCTACAGATATTAGCTTTTAAAAAACCAATGAAATTCACTGAAAAAACCATAGGTTATAGACCATATATAGTTAGGGATTAGCATTTGCAAAACCTTAAAAATTCACTGAAAAAACCATAGGTTATAGACCATATATAGTTAGGAATTAGCATTTACAAAACCTTATTTTACTCACACAAAACCATTGAAATTTCATATATAGTTAGTTGCACTAACTATATATCGCGCACCCGCAATCCACTGCTGATCATGTCACATATTACATCATTCATGACATGGTCAGTGACATCACTGATGACATCACTGATGACATCACTGATGACATCTCAAATGACATCACTGATGACATAACTGATGACATCTCATTTGCCATTACTGATGACATCATTCATGTGATAATACGGTGAACCTCTTCAGACTCTAATATAATCTTAGAAAAACAATCAGAGTAAATAGACGCTCACAGACTGTCACTCATCCATGGAGTTACTCACACACCTAGTCAGTCATGCAAAGAATCAATCACACTTCCATTTCCTCTACTATACAGTTATACACACTTTACTTATTCAAACATATACTAACACATATTTACTCTCTTATACAATCCCTGATACAAGTTCACAATGATCCATACAGCCACTCACACATTCACTGGCTCTTATGCACAGTTATTTATATATGTCAACTCTCACATGTACTGTGTTTTACATATGTACTAACTTTGACATGTAGCACTGGGATATCCATTCACTCACCAATACACTCATGCACACAGTCAACCACCCATACAGATGATTCCACATGCACTTTTGAACCCATACATCTAGTGAATCAACTACTCACATCTATGCACAGAGTCACACACCTCCCAGCCACCCACACACACAAACTCACTCTCCCATACAAATACTTGGGCACCCAATCAATAACCCATATAGTTACTCATATAGCTACTGATCAACACATGCAGCAGTTTACAGAACAACAGATATAATGATGCACAAATTAAGACAGTTTAGTCACTAACCCATGCACTCAGTGAGACACATTTAATCACTCTCTCATACAGTCAGTCATGCACCTACTAAACCCTTCATCCAGACACTTATGCATCCACTCATTCTTAAATATATAAGACATATTTTAACTTTACAGAAACATACAGTCACTAGATGATGTCATCAGTGATGTCATCAGTGATGTCACTGACCATGTCATCATCAGCAGTGGATTGTGGGTGCGCGATATATCGTTAGTGCAACTAACTATATATGCGAATTTCAATGGTTTTGTGTGAGTAAAATAAGGTTTTGTAAATGCTAATCCCTAACTATATATGGTCTATAACCTTTGGTTTTTTCAGTGAATTTTCAAGGTTTTGTAAATGCTAATTCCTAACTATATATGGTCTATAACCTATGTTTTTTTCAGTGAATTTCAATGGTTTTTTAATAGCAAATATCAAACGCTGTAAAATGTATTCTCATTTTAATGGAAAAATATATTTGATATGTTTTTAATATAATTTTTTTATGTATATTTTTTTTTTGTTTCGCTACCGGTCCGCGCACCGGGTAGCTTCCCGTTAGCTCAATTTTGTTCCGCGACCCAGTCCGCGAACCGGTAAACGTTCCGTTAGCGCAACTACCGCGTTAGAAAACAACATTGTGATGCGTCGCGTAAGCGCGACGTCTCGCGTTGCCGCGTAATGCGTCTTCTGACGCGCCGCGTTATCGCACTCGGAAGCGTTCTGGAACAAGAACTGAGGCGCGAAGCGCAGCTACACGGAAGCGCTCTGGGTGCGTAGCGGGACGCGTAACGTAAGCGTAACAGGTCATGTGACTTGAAAATAACACTTTTTATTGGTTGATTTCACTTTTGGTTTCCTAATGATGTAAGGCTAGGTCATATGACCTAAAAATAACACTTTTCATTGGTTTAGAACATTTTTTTCCCCAAATGATGAAAGCCCCACCTTTTTTCCTCACTCGGACTTTCATTTTTTTGAGAGTAAGACCTACTTTGGAAAATTTGCAAAAATGGCAAGTGTTGTAGCTGCAGCTGCTGGAGCCCCTCCACCACCATCACCACCACCAAAAAAGGATGGACCACCTCCTCAGGTCCTCATTAATCAAGAGGAAGAAGAAGAGGAAGAAGAGGAAGATCAGCAAGTGAGCAGGCCATTTTTGCAAGAAGAACCAAGGAGGTCCCTTGTCAAAGTAAACTACATCTGGCAATTCTTTACATATCCCCAGGGCCAAAAAAAAGTGAATGCCCGTTATGTCACTTGTTTGATCTGTGACAAAGAACTATCCAGAGGAACAGATAAAAAATACAGCTATGGGAATTACACCATGCATCGCCACATGGAGAGGTGGCATCCTATTAATTACAGTGCTGCACAGGTACGTGACCTACAGGAAAACCCCCCTCCTGTGGCCAGTACATCAGCTGAACAGACAGTGACGGGACCAGAGGCGAGGGAGATGGTCCCAAACATAAAGATGAACTTTGGTAACATGAAACATACCTGTATTTTTTGCGGCAAGTTAATTTCCTATGGGGAAAAAAGTATAACTCTCATAAACACAGCTTATGAAAATCATAAATGTTCAAAATGGCCCGAAAGTAAATTATCTTTTTTTTTTGTTGCTCCTGTTGAGCCCTTCATAATGACTGTTTTTCATTCCCCCCCCCAAAAAAAATCAAAAAAATATAAAACAGTTCTTAACATACAAAAAAAGACAGAAAATGTTCATAAAAATAATAAAAAAATTTAAAACAACAAAAACAATAAAAAAAGTTCTTTTCAGAACTACCTCTCATTTATAAAAAAATGCTAGAATGTTTAGCACTCTAGCAACCTCTTTTTTTAAAAAGTTCGCTTCCTGGTTCGCGCCCCAATACGCGAACTGGAAGCGAAACAAAAAAAAACATTTTTAAAAAAGGAAGAGTGAATATAAGGGAAGAAGACAGAGAGAATAATGTTAAAAGATAGCTAGAGGGAGTAACACAGAGATTCTGTATAATAGATAATAGAAAAGGAATGAGGGAAGTAGCAAAGGCAGGAAACTGAGGGTTAAAGAAATGAAGCAGTGGAACTAATAAAAGTTAAATGTGATAGAGATGTAACGGAATGAGTACTAAACACTTACCTTATAATTGTCGTTAACTTAGTCACTTGTTATTTTTATACTTTCAATCTGTGAATGAAAGAACAAAAATTTTAAAATTTATAGAAGGTAGTAAAAGATGAGTGAGCATGAGACAAGATGAGTACATATTAAAAATCACAATTCAAAGTACAGAATTAATTATACATATTAAATGGTTTATTTTTGCTGTTTTCAGAATATATCAAATTTCACTAAAAACAGTGAGTTGAAGGTATTCATCATATAACAGCGGGGAAAAAAAAACACAATCAAAATGATTGTGTTTAAAAAACCCATCAGAAATCAGAACTCCTCAAAAGTAACTTACTTTCCATGACGTCAAAGGATGTCCTATGAACAGCTTATACTCTGTTGTGCTGTTATTATTTTCTGCCCACCACTTTCTGAAAGATAAGCTCCATCGTTTTAACAAAAATGTGACATACAAAGCAATTTAAAACAGCACACTAAATTACAGCAACACCTAGAATCATTATAGTCCAGTTACCTACCCTAAATTCTCACTTCTGAAAACAAGTCAAAAGGCAATATTGCTTCATAGTCAAATAGTAATCATTGCCGAAAGACCAGCCTTTTTTACATTTCAAATAAACTGTGTAATATCCTGATGTTGTCAAAGGACCATCTTATCACATAATAGCTGCAGTTACAAATGTTCTTCCTGAAATCGACGACTGTGTAGCCAAAACATTTTTAATTAGACTTGACAACTTATTTACATCCGGTTTATATAGTTGTAATTGTAAAATGACATTTCACCCATAAGTTTCTATAAATAATGTGGACAGCATTGCAGACTTACATTACCTCTACTCCTTGTTTTGATCTGCTGCTTGAATTAGCTTATTAAAACAAACAATTTTCGCTCTGTGCTACACTTATCCACAAGGCTATATAGTGTAGGAGCCATTAGAACTTCTTGAAATTCCTCAGAACAAATCCTGAGATTCCTTCCCTAAAATTTTGGTTGTAAGAACACCAGGTAAGAATTTTTAAGGTGAAAAGGCAATCTTTTTTTGAAAGTTAAAACAGAATCATTGCAGAATGACCAGCCGTTTCCAGACTTCAAATAAGTTGTGTAATGTCCTGATGTTGTTGAAGGACCCTCATGATATATAATTGCTGCGGTTAGAAAAGTCCTTCCTGATATTGACAACTGAGAAGCCACAAAATGTTTAATTAAAGTTGTCAATTTTGTTCCATCAGGCCTACATCGTTGGAACATTAAAATTACATACTGGCCATATCTTTGTATAAATAATGTGGACAGCATTGCAGACTTACATTGGCTACACTCCATTTTTGATCGGCTGCTTTTACTAGCTTATTAAAGGATACTGATTTACTGTTTGGCAAAGTTAAATATATAAATCTTTCTGAGTCTACACTAGTAGTACTTGATAACGTACAATTCTCGCAGTCATGCTGCCATTGATAAGAAAGGCCAAACAGATGATCTACATCTACACATCTTGCAATACATTAAGCATATACATTAAAAACTCCTGACAATCTTGCTGGATATTTTGAGAGAATTGTGTTTGACCTGAACATTTGTCTAACAGATTTCGAATTTCAGACAAACTTTCTACTCTTGTTCTATCAGCGCTACATTTCTCTAACACAGAATTCAACAAACAGCCAAAACTTTGATCCGAATTGATCACAACCTGTTCTTTTAAAGTTTCTACAGAAAAGACAACATTAACCACTAAATTAGCATAGCAGTTGACACCAGAACTATTTTCAAATTGAAAACCAACAACATCTTCAACAGAATTCATTTTCTTTCTGCTTACAATTTTGGGTTTATCGACTTTTGGTCTTTTTGCTACAACCTCCCTACTATTAGTGATATTTCTTCGTTTTCGGCCTACCACACGTTTTTCAAACAAAGGCTATTGAGGCAACTGTGGCGCATACTCTCTTCTTAACCTATTGTATTCCTTAACACAATCTAGATCCGCACAAATGTGTGTGACATCACACTCAATCAAGTACAAACCCGATAAAGTTCTGACTCGTGACAATGCTACATAAGCCATACCCTCTTTGAACACAGAACTGCCAATATTCACCAAAGCACTGTCTACACTTAAACCTTGTGATTTATGGATTGTCACCGCATATGCCAAGCAAACAGGAAATTGCTTACGGCGAACATATAAGTCTTTTACAAGCAAAAACCTAGCTGTGCAACGACCAATTAGCTGTACTTCCTCAATGCCATCAAATTTAATTTTTAAAAATTCAATTCCATCTCTATTTCTGTATTTCTCAAAATCAACAACATTACCCATTGATCCATTCACCAGATCTCTTTCAACATGTAAATTCCTTCTCAAAATAATACGGCAATTTAAGCACACATTCAGAGTCTTTTCAAAAGCAGCAGTTTTAGATATAGTCTTCTCTAATGAATCCAATTTAGATTTCAAATTCTCAGACAAAACAATTGTTGCACCCATATGCTCTATTCTGTCAATAGCTTTCAGTTTCACAATCTCTTGGTTTTCTAAATTCAACATTTTGTTGTTGAAGATGGAACATTCTGCAAGAGTTGGCATCAAACATATTCCCGATTTCTTCTCAGTAATTTTATGAAAAATATTCTCTGGCAGAACATCTTCTTCTGGATACAAATTTGACAGAATTCGTGCATGTAAAGCTTCTTTCCCACGCTCAGTCACTTTACCGATTCTAACATCTTGTAGAATATTCTTGTAATCTTCATCCTTCGCCTGACGCATATTTTCACGCAGCTCAGCATAATTGAAGTTTAACCATATGTTAACGTTGCCAATGCTCCCTAGGCACTTCCTGGTATCTTCATGCGTAAGCAGTTTAAACACTGGTTGTCCTTTCACTGGTGTCAGCTGCAGAAGATCACTGAAAACAATGATGTGTTTGCCACCAAATAACACATCATACTCTGTTTTAAGAACTTCCTGCATTCTCAAATGCACAAAGGCAAGCATGATATTGCAAACCATGCTTACTTCGTCAATGATAAGAAGTTTCGTCTTCTTCAGGACTCTAGATACTTCACAACAAGCATCTCCCAATAACTTGTGGTATTGTAATTTGTTATCATGCTCCACTGGCAGCATCAGTAGCCGATGCAAAGTAATACCTTTAATATTATGTGCTGCCAGTCCAGTTGGAGCGGTGACAACACAAGACAGTGATGACTCAGTCCTTTTCTGCAGATAACATGAAATTGCTTTAATGAGGAAACTTTTTCCAGTTCCTGCTTCTCCACTCACGTACAGTCGGACAGGCTTCAACGACGTACATGAGCACTCTTTCTTCTCATGACTTAATCCATGATCAATTTGGCTGGTAACTTTGTCATATATTTTCTTCTGCTCAACGTTGAGTTGTCTTTCCAAATCTTCTAAGTTAACCACATCCTCCTGAGCATGTGCCATGGCTCTTTCCACTTCAATCATGGCAGTGGCAGCTTCATTTTCAATAACTGGTCCTCCTAATGGATCCTGACTCAATGAAACAGAACTCTGACTGTCCTGAGAACTGTCTCTAGCAATCTCGGCTGCAATTGTTGCTTCCTGCTCGATTTCTGCATTCAACGTTTCTAGATATTTTGGAAAAACAGGACATTCTATGGACTCCTTGGCTGCATTGAAAGAGTCTTCGTAACAGAGGAAATCTCCAAGCAGTTCCTCTTCTGCACGCCAAGGCTTGAAAAGTTGCAAAAGAGCTAAATAGAAAAACTATTTTCTTTCTGGAGATTCGCAATCCAATTTTCGATGATTTACCAATAGACATTTTATTTGCTTGACCAGACATCCCTCACTTCCAATTACAGCATACACTCCTTTATCAATATCTTCTGTGATGTTCCTCTTGAAAATGTAATTTTGTAGAACCTCATACAGACAAACATTCTCCAGGTGACTGCTTCTATTTGGATAATATGTATCCAACATGTTGGTCTTCAAAATATCTGTACTGCTTGGCTCCTTCTCCGCCAAATACTCAATTTCCCGTACAGGTTTCAGAACTCGATTACGCGTTGCAGCAAGACCAAGACTTGCCCAAATGATACTCCTAGATTTGGCATAGAGACTTGCTGAAGATAACCGGTCAGAACATTTGTAAGCTCCGATTTCTCGATGCGACAACATCTTCAGACTGAAACTGTACAACTTCTTACTGAGGCTATTTTCATGGGAAATGTCCTCCCACATATCCTTGAGTTCTGTCTTTTCTTTTTTTGTGATGTAAGACGTCACATACTGAGCCACAGCCATACAGTTGTCAGCCACAAACTGTATATCCATGTTAACATTCCACATGGACAAAATCACTGGGTTGTAGTCATTGATGTTCTTGGACTCTTCGTTTCTTTTCAAATTGTATGTATTTTTGGGTGATTTCCTCATCACATTATGTCGCAGTGAAGACATCAAATTGTTCACTCTTCCTTTAGATATCACCGATCGTGGAAATCCAAAACGACATTTTGTATAGTACTTGTTCTTGTTTCTGAATTTACGACGACAGTACTTTCCACAACGATGGCTTTGAAACCGTAAAACTTGTTCTCTTAGACTTTTGTCTTCCTTTGTCTTTGGAACAGCACATGTAGAATACTGTTCTATGAAATTCATCACTAAGTCATCCGGATCTGTTTCAAATTTGGGTGCATCTTTGATCCATAGCAGCATATGTATATGAGGAGCACCTCTTGCTTGATACTCCTTTCTCCAGAAGAAATCCAACACCTCTCCAAGAGGTGGATTTTTCTTGTTCGTGATGAAAGACATCATAGCTTCAAATCTATGATTGAAGTACCTGCATACATTCACTGGATCCAAAGAGCACAGTTCTCCGGGTGTCTTGAATTCAATATTTTCAATGTATCCATTTGCCTCGCGTAGAAATTCAAGTAAGTCTTCCCAGCCATACTCAGCACAGCTGTGAGTGAGGAACCATGTGGGAGTTCCTAAGTTCCTCAGCATACATTTTAAGTCACCATGACGACGGTACAAATACTCATTAGTACCACGCTGACATGCCATCAGATTAATCAGGTGAGAATCCAAAATACTGTCTTGCACATTGACTTTATCCATAAAGTCCCTTGCTGAGATATTTCGCAGTTGTACACCACTTTTCAGGATGTGGTTCACTGCATAAGACAGTCCAGACAGATCACTTTCAAACAATAGATGAAACAAATAGGGAATGCATTGATGAAACCTAGGATCTTCTGCATACAATCGTAAAGTCCGGTATTCAGAAGCAGGAATTTGACCAGGTCGCTCATCATATCGTCCTCCTCGACCTGTGGGAAATAACTGTGGAAAACACAGAGCTTCCAAACTTTCCTCCCAAACACTAATGGGATTCCCTTTGGCTTGTTTCATTTGAAACAACTCAATAGCATTCCCCATGACTTCCTTGGAATGCAAAGGATGAACACTGTAATGTTCATATATTTCTTCATTTTTAGAGGCTTCTACTTTCTCAATTTGTCCAACACACAATTCGCTGTCTTCTTCTTCACTTACTTCCTCTCCTGCAACACATACATTCTTGTAGTACTCATTGTTTTTTATCAAATACAATGTTGCCTTTTTGACTTTCCTAACATCTACTAAATCTTGCCAGATTTTCTTACTCTTTGTCGGAACCCCATTAACTAGGATAACCAGAGGTTCCTCTTCCACTTTCTCTACTCCAATTGTATTAATGTTTTTCTTCAAATCTAAAGGCGAATAAACAACTCTTCCCTTTAATCCTCTCTGTAAATCTGATGGAGGCAATTTCCCTGTCTTTGGCTCCATTGGTACAATAGCCTGAAAGGGATGCACACTTTGAATCAAAATAGATTCATAAGTATTTAAATCTTTCAATTCAGAAGGAATGTCAACCAATCCCAGATTATTATAAACTGCTCTAGAAGGCATCCGGTTTTGGTTTAATTTGTTAAAACAATAAGTACACATACGTTGGTCCGATCCCAAATCAAAACAATTTTCTACCATCAAGGATGTGGCAAAATCATTCCATTCACTATTGTTTTCCATTTCACTTTTTGTATATAAATCCACTAACTTAGTCTGATTCTTATAATAAGTCCGTCGACAACACACACAAGTGAAATTAGGCCTCTCACTGGATTTCACCTGAAAGATGGAAATTTCCTTTTGAAACTTATCTATATTAGAAATCTGTACACTCTCTTCCACATTACCTTCTTCTACTTGGTCAATTTCAACATTGTTCTCTTTACTAGCAAAGTAACAGAACTCAATTTCTTCACAAATATTCTTCACATGTAGTTCTGAACCATGCAAAAGAGCACTGCTCAATTGTTTAAGCATAATTGCTGGTCTCTTAGCATGATACAACATTCTCACTAATTTCCTCACTTTATTATGATGCACTGCAAGCATCCTGAAATGATGAAAAACACTCTGGCATACTCTTCTGGAAAGACAAGCCAGTGAATGCCCATGCAAACCTGTTACTTCTCTCACTCTGCAAGGATCTAATTCTTGCAACAACTTCATTTTCTGTTTTAAACTTTTCTTATTAAATGTACGAACAAAATCACAAAGCAAATTGATGGAATCCTTTTTTAAAACTGTGAATATTGTGATTTTAATTCTTACCTGCTGCTACTTGTATTTTGCACATAGAGGGCTCCGTGTAGCGGATCTATCGCTCACGTGACCCCCTCCTACCGGCTGGCCACGCCCACCTTCCGGCCACGCCCCCTCCCCGCCCTTGAGGCCACCTACATCAATGTGCAACTTCAGAACGCGCAGCGGACGAGCGCAGCGGGAGCGCCGTTTGCGTGCCGAAGGCGCGCCTAAGGCAAGCCCGTCTGCGCCTGTCCGCGGCCGGACGGGGCTAGGGGCACGACTCCATGCCAAAATGATGTCATATTCTTCCAAGGAACTTATCGCCCTCCAAGGCCAATGGCCACTTCCGGATCCCGTCTGCAGACTCGTCTCCTCATTAGGCCTTGCTCCTTCTTCCCCTACAACACCTCACCCCCGCTGTGTGCTCCCCAGTCACCCTGTCCCCCCCCTCCCGACCCCCACCCCATCACTCCGGCATTGTCTGTCTTCCTACTCAACACCAGGTCAGCGGTCAAGCACCACCATGAGCTGTTTGTCCTACTCGACTCAGGGAAACCTGACCTACTGCTCCTGACCGAAACCTGGTATTGTGATTCCTCCCTCCCTGTTCTCTTGGCTACCCTACCCCCCTCCTACGTGGCCCTACGTGCCGACCGTCCAGCAGGCAGGGCTGGCGGTGGGGTCGCCTTAATCGCTCGGTCGGAATTGAACTTTCAATCACTTCCCTTCCCCCCAATCCCCCCTGCTGACTTCCTGGTAGTCCGTTCTCTTTCATCCTCCCCCCCATCACTTGCCTCTTAATGCACCGCCCTCCCAGCCCTCGTCTTCATTCCTACCGGCATTTCAAGACTTGCTGGCCAACTTGGTGGTCAACTACGCCTCGGTCTTGGTGCTAGGGGACTTCAATTACTGGCCCTCAGACCCACATGAGTGCTCAGCCTCAAAAGAATTCACAGAATCCCTTTCGTCCCTCAACTTTGTGCCGCATATAACTATCCCCACTCACTCTCACGGGCACATACTTGACCAGTTTTTGTCCCTCAACCTCCCAGTGGCCTCGGCGGCTGTTTCTCCGTGCCCATGGTCCGACCATGCCCTCATCTCCTTCTCCATTCTCCGTAACCCGCTATCCAAAACTCCGCATGCCAAAAACACCTGGGCGCGGAATTGGAACAGACTGGATTTTCCCTCCTTGACCTCCCTGCTTCGCAGCTCCACTCCCACCCTTTCTGGCTTATCATCTGCCTCTCAAGCTAAGGCCATTAACACCTGGCTGGCTGGAGGCTGCGACTCAGTGGCTCCCCTACGTCGCATTTCCATCCGTCGACTTAAGGACTCCAACAGATGGTTTAACGACCACCTAAAAGATCTTAAACTGAGCGCCCGACGGGCGGAGAGGCAATGGAGGAAAAATTACAGTCCCTTATCAAAAACCCACTTTCTGACATCACTGGCCAAATACAAAACAGCAATTCTCGCTGCAAAAACCACCTACTTCTCAACAAAAATAACGTCTGCTGAAAATAAACCCAGGGAAATCTTTGGCATAGTGAATGACCTGGCATTCTCAGACCGAACCTCGCCCCAAATCCCTCCCTCCCAGCTTCTCTGTGACCAACTCAACACTTATTTCTTGGACAAAATTGCAACCATCAAGACCAACATCCCACCACCCTCGTCTGCTTTTGTCGATCCCTCCCCCCCACCGTTCAAAGTCTTCTCACCTCCATTCCCCCCCTCACTCAGGAATATTTTCTCGAGATACTCCCCAAAGTGAAGTCGGGGTCTCCGGCGGACGTCTGCCCGGCACGAATCCTGCAGCAAATTTACTCCGGCTGCCCTGAACCCCCCATCGCCTTTCTCAATAGCTCCCTGGCACAGGGTGTAGTGACCCCTGCGCTAAAGGCAGCCACCATAGTGCCCATCCTGAAGAAACCTGGCGCGGACCCTTCCATCTTGGCCAAATACCGCCCCATCTCCCTGCTGCCCTTTCTGGGCAAGGTGATGGAACGCCACGTCACCGCGGCACTCAGCGCCCATATTGAGGCGAATGGGGGGCTGGCATCCCGCCAGGCCGGTTTCCGTCCCAGGCATTCGACCGAATCGGTCGTGGTCTCAGTCTTAGACAACCTCAGAAAGGGTATGGATGATAACAAACACCAGGCACTGGTCCTCCTTGATCTATCCGCCGCCTTTGACACGGTGGACCATACCATCTAACTTCCAGTCAACAATGACATTCATCAGGGACTGGATGAACCACAACCACCTTAAGCTGAACCCGGATAAAACCGAGCTGGTTCTCACTGGTGGTTCATCCAGCCCCTGGAACCCTCTCTTCTGGCCCCCCTCTCTTGGTCCCGCACCGTCCCCCTCAACCACCGTCAAAACACTGGGTGTCAAATTGAATAATCAGCTCACCCTCCATTCACAAATCAGTTCCGTGGTCTCCTCCTGTTTCCTCACTCTCCGAACTATCCGCTCTGTCTCCCGTTTTTTCTCCCCCCAGGCACTAAAGATTATCATGGCCGCCCTGGTGATATCGCGACTGGACTACGCTAACGCTCTCTATCATGGCACCCCAGCGTACAGCCTGCGTAGACTACAGACTATTCAGAACCAGGCGGCCCGGCTGGTTTACGGCCTTCCACGCTATCACCACTCCACCCCCCTTCTCAGGGAGCTTCACTGGCTCCCCGTAAAAGAACGCTCCCTTTTTAAGACCGGCTGCATGGTCTTCCAGGCCCGCCAGGGCACTGCCCCCACCTTCATCTCTTCATTAATAAAACCTTATGTCCCCGCTAGAGAACTTCCTCTAAGTCCCTTCTTCAGATCCCACGCTTCACACGCAAAAAGTGGGGTGGGTCCAACTTTTCCACCCTGGCTCCAACATTCTGGAACTCACTCCCTGACCATCTCCGTTCTGCTACCCAGTATCTCTCCTTTCGCAGAGTCCTGAAAACTTTCCTCTTCAGCCAGGCCTTCCCCACTTAAATTTTCCTGATCTTTCCCCCTGGTCTTTTCCCTCAGCTGCCGAACCCCCTAGCACCAAGAAACCGCAAGGTGTACGCTGCGCTCTAGAAATGTTTTAAGTTAGAAATTAAATTAGAATTAGAATCCTGTCGCACACTACAAACACTACTACATTTCCAGGTGTACACTGGACCCTTAGGACGTCTTCCTAAAACCTCATCACCTAACACCTCTTCTGCATCTGCAGACACAAGTTTTTCTTTTTCAACCGGACACCCATCTTTTACCTCATATGCTCGACCACTGGTGTCAACTGCATGCACCAAATCATTGTCCTGGAAGTAACTCTCCTCATTGAAAAATGCCTCACAACTTGAACTATGCATCCATTCTCCTGAGAAAATTACTACGATTAACTACTCTCTTCCATCTACTATTTGATTTGAAATCAGAAATTACCTTGTTTAGTTTCCTAATTCTATTGATTACCAAAATAAATAACTTTCGCTTAATTTCGAAAGCCTGATCAATAATTTTCTATACATTTTTCTTTTTCTTATAAAATGCCACTTTCTGTTGACCTTTCTTAAAATCTTTTAACAAATTGACAATTATCCTGTTGCGGAACATTCGCCTACGAATGTCCCTGAATTGATTTTTCCTTCTACTGCCATGCACAGACTTATCTCCTGCTCTAGCAGAAACTTTTTGACGGGCCTTTCCTTTTCCTTTAAATTGTCTCTCTTCTTCTGCACTAAAACATGTTCAATGCTGGTATTTTTTTGTCTGCAAATTCTTTTTAAAAATTATTTAATTTTCTTACCTGGAGCTTTTTTGGTGACTTGAAATGATTTTATAGTAGAGGACTGCTGCAAATCTTTACCAAGGTGGAGTGTAAGTCGCTTTGTTTCTTTATGTTTTCTCTGCCTTGAGGGCATTTTTAAAGTTTTCAAAAGATCTTCAATTAAATCTGTGGAACTTTTTTTTAAAAATTGATATTAACCACTATTACCAAACAATAAACCAATAACAGTAGGCAAACAATTAACACACGAGTTGTCAATTCTACCTACAGTAATTTAACAACATAGACAAAGGGGGTGTATTTACAAGGCCCTTGCACCATGGGGGAAGTGAGTTAAGATTCCAAGCACACATGGGGTCGTATTTACAAGGCCCTTGCACCAGGGGAAAGTGACTTAAAATTGCCAAGCAGACATGAGGGTGCATTTACCACACCCATGCACCAGGGGGAAGTGAGTTAAAATTGCAAAGCACACATGAGGGCGTATTTACAAGGCCCTTGCACCAGGAGGAAGTGACTTGAAATGGCCAAGCACACATGAGGGTGTATTTCCAAGACCCTTGCACCAGGGGGAAGTGACTTAAAATTACCAAGCACACATGAGGGCATATTTACAAGGCCCTTGCACCAGCATAAGGTGTGGCCTATCCAGAGGTATGCTGGATTGTCTGGCAGCCATGGTAAAACCAAAAAATATCTAGGAGCAAAAAGGCAGGTCTTGCAGTCACAAAAGTTTGTTTGAGGTGAGGCCTACTCAGGGTTGCAGATGAAATTTTGGCTTGTTGAAGAGTACAGAGGACATAATACATGTGCAGGCCAACAGATGAAGTGAGTCATGTCCACTGCACACTTGAACAAAGGCCAGACCTCCTCTGTCTCCCTGGACAGGCCTAAACCTCATCTGCACAATGTGATTAGTAATGTTAGGAAACACAGGTGATGTAATTGAAAAACGTGCAAATATTTTTGCTCATTTCACAATCACATCACCTGTGTTTCCTCAGCTTAGGTATCTCATTGAGCAGATATAGTCTAGCATATCCAAGAGTACGCAGAAGGTGAGGACTGTATGCAGCAGTGCAATGTACATAATTCTCCTCCTTTGACAATTACAGAAGCCTCAGCATATCCATGCCCCCTAAACAGTCCTAAATGTATATCATTATTATCATAGTGACTATGAAACTCTAGCAGTACATATTGTGAAACCTAAATGACTTCAAGAAACGAGTTTTCAAATCATCAAACAAGGAAATTATTCTCCCATATTCATGTTGGGAAATGAAATATTTATTTAAAAAAGCGGACCCTATGTTGTCCTTCTCATAAATGTGAAAAGTATTTCTTTTTTTTTAAAAAACGATTTTCTGGTCATAATTTGAAAACACAGCACAGCTCCTATGTATAAGCACACCCTAGCTGGCTTCCTTATTTTCTCCAAAAAGCATACTAATCTCTTTCTAAATTAAATAAATCTTTTCTCACCTTAGCACGATTTTTAAACACATCATGTAAGCAAATTAGTCTCCCAGATTCATGGGAGAAGTACCTTAAAATTGTCTAGCACACACAGGGGCGTATTTACAAGGCACATGCACCAGAAGAAAATGACTTAAATTTGCAAAGCACTCATGAGGGTGTATTTACAAGGACCTTGCACCACCTTTAAAGTCACTTTTAAAATGGGGAAAATGACGTGAATGTGTCTCATAAGCCTTGTAAATATGCCCCCATGTTGACTATGTAACTCTTGCAGAACATATTGTGAAACCTAAATGACTTCAAGATACAAGTTTTTAAACCAACAAACTAGCAAATTATTCTCCCATATTCATGTTGGGAAGTGAAATATTTATTTAAAAAAGCACACCCCATGTTGTCCTTCTCATAAATGTAAAAAGCATGTCTTTTTGTTAAAAAACGATTTTCTGGTCATAATTTGAAAACACAGCACACCTCCTATGTACAAGCACACCCTGTCAGTAATAATACTTCACATTATCTATAATTATAATTTGTAAAATAAGCAAAAGCTTTTTTTGAAAAAATAATGAAAACACTTGACACAAAACAACATTTTAAATGCACAGCTGGCTTCCTTATTTTCTCCATAAACTATACTAGTCTCTATCTAAATTAAATGAATTTTTTCTCACCTTAGCAAATGCTTTTTGAATTTCAAAACAGTCTCAGACACACACCAATTTTTCTTTATCAGAGCAAAGGGTATGCACTCCAGAGGCTGCAACCAACAAAGGCACAGAAATGCTGTATTTCATCACACATATCTCTCATGTCACCCAATCAAAACTCTTCCCTCACTTTTTCAAATCAACAGCCTACCCCCCTCTGCCCTTTCTGCCCTTTTTCCATAGCAACTACCTCCTGAAAGACCTCTCATGTTTACAAGCTCACACAACAATGTTTCAAATGAACTCTAAACTCTCAGTACACCTGCTAATCCGCTGCAATGTTTCTTAAAATCATTTTTTCTTAACCATTCACTGCTAGTGAATCATTAGCACTGAAACTCCACAGTTTTTTTTCTTTACAAACTCCTACTGTTTCAACTGCCATTTCATTCCCATACTTCATCTGACTGCAGAAGAACCTCCTCTCACCATGTTTTCTGTCTGGATTCTTAGACATAGCCACATCCACTGGGCCCACGGGTATGCTGATAACAGAAATTTACACAACCTCAATTTACAAAATGTGGGAATTAAATGGATTGGCCAAAGAGGATTGAGATGTCACCAATTGATACCATTGGTGAAAACCTTTTTACATTTGCCAAACCCTGACCTCATAATAGTGCACTGTGGAGGAAATGATTTGGGCACTTTGACTGGGGTAGGTCTGGAAATGCTCTTAAAGGACACCTTTGAGCAATTAATGGCACTTTTTCCTCAAACTGCCTTGGTATATTCCAATATATGCCAAAGACAGAAATGGAGGTGGTCCAATCAAATTTGTCCACAAATTGAGAAAGCGAGGAAGCATGTAAATAAGTCTGTTTCAGCTTATATGAGAGACCATGGAATGGGCGCCATCTACAACAATAACTTGCGTTACTACATGCAAGATATCTACAGAGGAGATGGTGTGCACTTCTCCGATGAGGGAAACAGGGTTTTCATACAAAATTGTGTATTGGTACCTACTTATAAGTACCCAGAACTTACACAGAACCCAAAAGCTCTTATCAGAGCTACCTTAACTATAATTAATCTTTTAAAATTTCAAATGTACCTGTTTTCACTAATTTTCACTTATGTTCGCTTCCCAGTTCGCTACCCGGTTCGCGTACCGGCAACTAACCGCGCGAAAAATTCAAAAAAAAATGTTTCCGACATATATGAGCCTCCTCAGCCACCCTCAGAAAACCTAGGGGGTCAGGATACGTCTCCCGTGCCCCCTTATACCCATTTCCCACATTGTTTTTCCTCCATCTTGTGATTAAATTCATCCGAAACACCAAATGGCGAACTCCCGTTACGCTACCGGTGAGCTACCCCGTTTGCCTACCGGGAAGCGCTTCTACCGCGAAAAATCGATTTTTTTTAATTTGCCCCACGGGACCCTTTAATAACGCCCACATCATTCCTAGGAGGTCAGGAGGGGTCTACCTTGCCCCCTTTCATTAAATTCCCCCTTCGTTTTTCTCCACCTCTTGTCTCTCGATCCTACTGAGAGACAAGATGGTGGCTGGTCCGGACTGTTTAGAACGTTGACAGACACCGGAGAGCCAATCAGCTTCACTTCGCGAAGTTCCGTTACGCGTCAGGTACGCGAACCGGGGCGCTAACCGGAGCGATGTCACATTATGGCCGAGATACCCGCCACCCCCTCTCAACACAATCCCCAAAAGGAGGGAAACCGGAAACAGTTCTTGAAGTTTTTGGAAGTGGGATGGAGTGACCATCCCGGCCGTATTTATTAAAACAAAATTAAAACATTAAACGTTTCATGTTATGTACAATTTCATTACCACATTACGATGTTTGGCTATCCTTAACAGATTCTCTAATACAGAGGTTCTCCTAGCCGAACTAGCATCCTACAAACATTTTCTTGACATATTGAAATTGTACATCCTAACGTTTAAGGGCCAACGGCAAGGTCATAACCGGTGTCAAGATCCCTAACCCGACTTACCCCTCCCACTTGGGAGGGGCGACAGCACGGAGGCGTACCTCAAGTGCAACTACTACCAATTTCCCTTGACTTGACGGGGGCACCTAAAGACTCGACGCCAGTTAAAGGTCGTTCGAATACTCGTGTGAGGTATCTAGAAGGTATCGTAGACCTTATCCCAACCCCACACAACTTACCGCATCTGCCGTCGCAGATGTCACTGGCCCCGGGAAATTCCCCAGGAGGGGGCTGTAACCCCTCCTACAAAGGAAGGGGCCTTGACCGCCTTTTCCTTTACTTCCGGCGACCCATCCTTAGAAGGGACCGCCTCCCCATTGAGGGGCCAATGGCCACCTCTCCCGAGCGCTCCCATCCGTGTTGGGTGACGCCCACTCATAGGGATCTACCAATTAGTGCTCACCGATCATGACCTTACCGCCTACCAAAATAAATACGACAGTGCTAACAAAGACAATGCTAACAAACCTAAGAATACATTGGCCACTATGACCGAAAGAGCATGCTTAAAATTCAACACTATATCTGAATCTCTTTAATGGCAAAACGTACTCAAAACAGATCATTCTTTATTATACTCAACATCAACATGACTCCACAACCTGTTAAACGAAATGGGAGAAAATTAACCAACTTTATTACAAACAACTGGCTGTCTTCAGGGGCTGGTGGGTGGGTCAAAATTGGCTCTTCGTTCTGTCCCGAGCTCACGTGCAGCGAGGAGGTGCAGCTTCAGGGCACAAGAACAAGAGGATGTCTTCTGGTCTTGCGTCCCTCTTTATCCGTCTTCAGGGCGGGCGTATACCCGCCCCTGCCTGCCCCGAGGGCGTGGCTGGCTGCGTCAGTGTCTAGGCCAGCCCACTCTAGGGCGGGAACGGGCGCGCCCCAGCTACGCCGCTTCGGGCATACCAGCCGAGACGCGCCCCCCGCCCAAAAATGGCTTCCCGGGGGGATCGAGGCACTCTGCCATAAGTTCGGGGGGACCGAGTTGGTCGCCCCTTTCCATATGGCCGAGATACCCGCCACCCCCTCTCAACACAATCCCCAAAAGGAGGGAAACCGGAAACAGTTCTTGAAGTTTCTGGAAGTGGGATGGAGTGACCATCCCGGCCGTATTTATTAAAACAAAATTAAAACATTAAACGTTTCATGTTATGTACAATTTCATTACCACATTACGATGTTTGGCTATCCTTAACAGATTCTCTAATACAGAGGTTCTCCTAGCCGAACTAGCATCCTACAAACATTTTCTTGACATATTGAAATTGTACATCCTAACGTTTAAGGGCCAACGGCAAGGTCATAACCGGTGTCAAGATCCCTAACCCGACTTACCCCTCCCACTTGGGAGGGGCGACAGCACGGAGGCGTACCTCAAGTGCAACTACTACCAATTTCCCTTGACTTGACGGGGGCACCTAAAGACTCGACGCCAGTTAAAGGTCGTTCGAATACTCGTGTGAGGTATCTAGAAGGTATCGTAGACCTTATCCCAACCCCACACAACTTACCGCATCTGCCGTCGCAGATGTCACTGGCCCCGGGAAATTCCCCAGGAGGGGGCTGTAACCCCTCCTACAAAGGAAGGGGCCTTGACCGCCTTTTCCTTTACTTCCGGCGACCCATCCTTAGAAGGGACCGCCTCCCCATTGAGGGGCCAATGGCCACCTCTCCCGAGCGCTCCCATCCGTGTTGGGTGACGCCCACTCATAGGGATCTACCAATTAGTGCTCACCGATCATGACCTTACCGCCACAGGCCGGATAGTTGACCGGCTATCCGGACCCCCACAAAACTCCTACCTAAAGGTCATGTTTCAACGTTTTTTAACCATGCTAAGAAGTCTCCTATGAGTAACTCATTTCCCACCCGAGACAAATGCACACCATCCCCTAGATACATACTGTCATCATTAATACAACCATGCGAGATAGAATGCAATGTCCTGGAACGGAACAACCTACTCACTTTGTTATTAAGTTTTCTAACAGAATGGTTCAAAGCAGGAATCGAAACAGCCCCCCGCCACACTTTTCGTGGGATCATATGAGACCACGCAATTATGCACCCCGGAACTTTCCTCGCCAACCAACTTACAGTGGAAAGCATTGCCTCTAGGAGAAGTCGTCTACCGGTGGTGACCAAATCATTGCCCCCTAAATGTACTATGACTATAGACGGCGGTGACCTCGTCCGCCCTAACAAACCCTCAAAGAATGCCTGAAACTGGTCAATACAGAGACCGCCCCTTCCGTAGAAGGACACCCTGTACCCGTATTCCCCAGCTACGTGAATCATGTCACCTGCTTTGAATACGTCAGCAGCACGCCTCACGTATGAGTGGCCCACGACCCACACCTCTTTCCTCACAGCCGGTGATGTCTGACCGCTGGCCTGGTGTTGGGTCGACTGCATAGTCCGCCCCGCCTCGAAGGCTTGCGTAACTGAAAACCAAACAAAAGACAAGAAGCGTGAGTACATTATCATAGCTTCACAACATGTGCAACCGCACATACCTCTTATAACAATTGGAGGACCAGCGCCCCACACGTTTCACTTGTTCCACATTGAGACCCCTGGCTGTAGCTTCAGTGGCAGCCCCTATCCGAAAGGAATGGGTCCCAAACTCGCCCGGGTCCAAGCCCGCTGCGGTAATTGACATCGCGAGCACCCGCTGAAACTGAAATTTCGTCAGTGGGGTGGCGTCCGCGTGTCTCAACAATGTCCCTCCCCATGATGCCACCCTTCGTGCTAGGTAGTCTTCTAAACACTTTACCGGACACATGGAGGACCCTGGAATCCTGCGAATGACTATGCAGTCCCCTACCCCACCTTGATCGGTTTTGGACTTGACGAAGGATACAGTCATCGTCTCACCCCAGATCTGAACGTGTTCCTGGCACAAACCCCCCACCACATCCCGCTTATTCCTTGCCACCAGCTCACTTATCCTCATCGCCCCGTGAAATGCAAGCGTAAAAGCAGCTCGGAACAAACAGACCTCGAACTGAGACGAGCATGTGGCGGGGAGTGTGGCCAGCAACTGGCACAACCTATCCAGACCTATCGGGCGCCTCTCATCTACTCTGCGACCCTCAAGGCGTTGCCACCCACGCAGCGCTTTCTGTACCACAAACGACGCTGTCGGGTCCTGGATATTATGAGCCCTGGCAACAAAGGAAATGGCAGCACGATGCCTCTGGGCTGTAGCCACCGACTTCCCAGCCCTACGCAAGGACATCAGAAAATGCACTACCCAATCCTCATGCCCCCAAAGCCCCCCTCTCTCAGTCCCCAAAAAGGCTAAATAGGCCCGAAACGCCCCTTCGTATGCCTTCCTCGTCCTTGGTGCTAGACTCTCTCCCACGAGGTAACGAAGTTCGGGGCACCGAGAGACCAGAGAGCTTCGGGAAAGGGTGCCGGCTCTGGGTCCGCTGAGGGAAGGAAACCCGAGAAAGCCTGCATTTGAAAACGAGACAGTGCATCAGCTGCCTGATTCATCACCCCTGGGACATGCTTCGCTCTGAATACCACGTTCAGTTGCATACACAGTAAGACAATTTCTTTAAGCAGCCTTAAAATCATTTTACAACGTGCTGCCTGACTATTGATGCATTCTAAAACGGTCATATTGTCAGACCAAAATATGACAGAGTGATTTTTGAATCCATCGGGCCAGGTTCTGAGGGCCACCAAAATGGGAAACAGTTCAAGGAAAGCAATATTACTCGTCAGCCCCTCTTCATGCCACCATGTTGGCCACCTTTGTGCCGACCATTTTGTGCCGAAGATGGCGCCAAAGCCCATGCTTCCCGCTGAATCCGTCCATAGACCAAGCTCTTCAGAGGACAAGGCTGGTTTGTTCCAGACGACTCGACCATTGAAATCCGCCAAAAATGCTAACCAAATACGCATGTCTTGGCGGACCTCAGCCGATAGTCTCGTGCGATGATGACCCTCGTTTAGGCCGACCATCGCCTGGGCAATTGAACGGGAAAAGGGGCGGGCCATTGGGATCACCCTCAGGGCAAAATTCAACTTCCCCACTAATTGCTGCAATTGATGCAGCGTAACTTTAGATGCATTTATACACATTTGCAGGGCTGCCCTGAATTTCGACACTTTGGCAGCTGGTAAACGAAAACAACCCTCACTAGAGTCCAACTCGATCCCCAGAAACTCGAGGCAAGTCGAGGGACCCACAATTTTTTCTGGTGCCAATGGCACGCCAAATCGATCCATTAATACACAAAATTCAGTCAAGGCCCGGGCACATTCGTCATCCCCAGCGGCCCCAAGGAACAGAAAGTCATCAAGGTAATGCATCACATTTCGAAAACCCGTTTCCTTCGTGTAAACCCATTGTAGAAAACTACTGAATTTCTCGAAATATGCACAAGATATAGAGCACCCCATCGGCATACACCTATCCATGTAATACGAACCTTGAAACGTGAATCCCAGAAGACGTTGGTCGTCCGGGTGTACCGGGAGCAAACGGAACGCTGACTCGATATCTGATTTCGCCATCAGCGTCCCGGGCCCCAAGCGATTTAAAATGGCTACGGCCTCATCGAATGATGCGTACCGCACCGAACATACCTCTGGATCAATTGCATCGTTCACAGAAAGGCCATGAGGAGCTGATAAATTGTGGATCAATCTAAACTCACCTGGGTCCTTCTTGGGGACCACCCCTAAAGGAGAACAGACAAAATTCTGTACCGGGGGAACACTAAACGGGCCGGCAACCCGACCTCGGATAACCTCTTTCCGGATCTTATCCTGCACTACAGTCGTATGCTGCAAGACGGAAAGTTGATTTTTGCACGTCCCGACACCCTGAAAGTCCCCCACCGGGATGCGGAAACCATATGAAAAACCGTTCCGCAGCACCCCAGCAGAAGTACGATCTGGGTATTCGCTGAGCCAGGGAATCATCGCCAAGGTATCAATCGGGGTTGGTAAAGGCGCCCCTCGGACTACATTAGACCTGTTTGGCGCCTCCTCTACCCCCATTCTCACCCGTTCTGGCTCTGCACGATGACTCAGGATGGGATGCCCCGCAACCACTACATTCGTGCTTGAACTTACACGATCCCGGGGGCCTAGTACATTTACCTTTGTTGAAATTGAAACAGAAACCCTTCTTCCCTGCATTGCCGGCGGGTCTCGGATAATCGTCGGTACCCGTACCCGACCGAAAGGGCGTCCCCCCATATTGGCGGGAGGATTCACCAACAGTACTCCCCACCAACGGTATTTTCAACATCCCTGACTCTTTCATTTTATCCCATGTCAAAGAATCATAACAGTCCCAGGTTAAACTTTTGTTATGCTCCATCGCTTTCCTGAAAAGGTTGTCATAACAGAACCATTGGTTACCTTGGTGCGATGTCGAGTACCCCATAATTCGTGACTGATATACTGGAAACTCAGGGAGCAATTCAGGCCTACGTTCCCCCAAAATTGACGTAAAAATTCCCCATGCATTGCCCCAGTTGCCAATATTCTCATTTACTTTAAAGGCGGCCATTTTTGCGCGCCAAACACTTGGATGCATCAGATCCTTTTGACTCTTAACAGTTTCAACCTCATAATGATCAACAAGCAAGGAGAAAATGTTTACATATTCCCCCGCCCAAATCTTCTCCTTTATTGCCAAAGGAACATGTTGCCCCAATTTTTCTCTACGAGAGGGTGCTGACTCATCCCTCGCGATCGGCAATGGCCGCTTACCTGCACCGAACGCTGCTTCCGCCACTCGTGGCTTGTCTATCACCGCAGCCGGCGCGGGTACCTTGGCTGTATCACGTTTCTCGCGCAACTGTTTCATCAGTGCTTGCGCTTCGGCAGCCGTGGCGCCCTCGCTACTGTCCCCCAACCACGCTGCTAACTGTGCCGCCAACTCAGGAGGCATATCCTCAGTGGATGTCGGGGTGACTACGACGGGAATCGGATTCCCTTCCTTCGGGACCGGGGCCGGTACCGGGGCTGGCGCCTCGAGCGGGGAACTGGGGACCGGGACGTCTCCCCCGGCTGGCCCCCTTCTCGGCCTCTTTGGCTTCCCTCCAGCCGGCGGACGCCCCGATCCTTCCTCCCCGTCTCGCTCCGCCAACCGCTTCTTTATTTCGGACATCTCCTTCATGAGGACCCGAACCATCTGGTCAGTCGTCATTCTCTTCGCGCCTTTCTTGGGCATCTTTCAAACGAAGTATCTAGAAGACAAAAAGAAGGATTAAAACGCTCAAAATTGGCTCTTCGTTCTGTCCCGAGCTCACGTGCAGCGAGGAGGTGCAGCTTCAGGGCACAAGAACAAGAGGATGTCTTCTGGTCTTGCGTCCCTCTTTATCCGTCTTCAGGGCGGGCGTATACCCGCCCCTGCCTGCCCCGAGGGCGTGGCTGGCTGCGTCAGTGTCTAGGCCAGCCCACTCTAGGGCGGGAACGGGCGCGCCCCAGCTACGCCGCTTCGGGCATACCAGCCGAGACGCGCCCCCCGCCCAAAAATGGCTTCCCGGGGGGATCGAGGCACTCTGCCATAAGTTCGGAGGGACCGAGTTGGTCGCCCCTTTCCAATATATCTGTTTTTTAAAACGTTCATTTCTCAAAATCCACTGGAGCACATATATTGAGACATAGCAAAGGCACGTCGGGCAAACCATATCTACAATTTTGCCAAGTTTCGTATAAATCCATTCAGCCGTTCGAGCTAAAAGTGATTTCAACCGCCCTATGGAAAAATGAATAGGAAAAACGTGTGTTGGGACCCCCCTTTTTTCTCGGCCCCCCCTTAATAAAACCCCCCCAAATTTTCACGGGATGCTCAGAAACATAATGTGCCATTTTCCTGAAAATCTCAGCCAATTCCGTCCACAAACGCCAAAGTTATTCGACATAGAATTCTCAGAAATCCCATAGGAAAAAAATCCTAACTACATATACAACCGCCAGTAGGTAATATATATATATAGCGCGACGTATCACGTTGTCGCGTAATGCGTCTAATGACGCGCTGCGTTAGCGCTCCCGGAAGTGCTCCAGACCGCGAACCGGAAGCGATCCGAGACGCGGCGCGCACCGCGTAACGTAAGCGGAACAGGTCATGTGACTTGTTTATCAAACTTTTCATTGGTTCATTTCACTTTTGGTTTCCAAATGATGTATGACTAGGTCATGTGACCTAAAAATAACACTTTTCATTGGTTCAGAACTTTTGCTTTTCCCAAATCATGTAAACCCCTCCTTCTTTCCTCACTCTGACTTTCATCTTGGTGAGAGAAAGACCATTTACCTGAAGTTCCACAATGGCTTCCATTCTTGCTGCAGCTGGTGCACCCCCACCACCACCTCCACCTCCTCATAAGAAGAGAGGACCAGCAAGTCAATTTACCTCCAACAGAGAGCAGGAAGAGGAGGAAGAAGAAGAAGAGGATCCAGATCAACAACAATTTATCCCAGAGTTGCCCCGTGTTTCAAAGAGAAAAACTAGTTTCATCTGGCAGTTTTTTTCCATCCCTCCAGGGGAGAAGAAGGTGAATGCGAAATATGCCACCTGCCTCATCTGTGATTACAGATTGTCAAGAGGCACAGAGAAGAAATATAGTATGGGCAACTATACTATGCATCGACATATGACCAGGTGGCATCCCTTGAACTACAGCCGGGCTGAGTTAAGGGACCTACAAGACAATCCCCCGACAACTCCTGTGGCCAGATCTACCTCATCAATGTCTTTGTCAGGAAGAGAGGCACAGGAAACTGTGCCAAATATTCAACCAAATTTCCAACATATGAGGTTTACTTGTATATATTGCGGTGCTATGTTGTCGTATGGGAACATGAGCATCAACTTGATTAATATGGTGTTCGAAAACCATAAGTGCCCTAATGCACCCAAGAAGTAATTTTTTTTTTGCTCCTGTTGAGCCGTTTTCAATGCCTGTTTTTTTGTTGTTTCCCCTCCATAAAAAACACAAAAAAAACATAAAACTGTTCTAAAAATACAATGCCCACAATGCATGAATATCGCAGAAAAGTCAGCAATATTCATGCATTTTCCAGCAAATGCTCTTAGCCATGTTATCCACTTCCTATTAAATAACATGGCTAAGAACTGCTCAGGGCCCCATGAGGAACGCTTTCCATTTAAAAAGGGAAAAATAACATCAAAAACACTAAAATGCCTTCTAAATATGACCCCAAACAACCTATGAAGCTCTAACAGTACATATCCTGAAATTTAATTGATTTCAAAATTCGTTTTTAAACACAGCATATAAATCAATTGTATACCTGCATTCATGAAGAAATGACTAAAAATGTCCTTGAGACACATGAAAGTGTTTTCTGCAATTCCCTAGCACCATTTTTGGGACACTATTAACATGGCTAGGTAACTCCCATAATCAAAATCTAAATTTGCCAAGCACAAGTGGGAGCGTATTTACAAGACACTTGCCCCATGAGGAACACTTTACATTTTAAAAGGAAAACATAACATCTAAGACACTCAAATACCTTATAAATATGGCTCAAAACAACCTATGAAGCTCTAGCAGTACATATCCAGAAATGTAATTGATTTCTTAAATCGTTTTTAAAAACAACATATCTGTTTCAGCTTACATAACAAACCATGGAATGGGCTCCATGTACCACAATAACTTGTGTTACTGCATGCCAGAATGTTACACCAAATATGCAATTACAATTTCTCTATAAAACTAATTCTATTACTATATCACTAGAGACAAAACCACATTTTAAAAACACAGCTTTCTTCATCATTTTCTCCTTAAATCATACTATTCTCTATCTAAATTAAATAAATCTTTTCTCACCTTAGCAAATATTGTTTGAGTTTTGAAAACAGTCTCAGAAATACACCAAATTGTCTTCAGCAGAAGAAAAAGGATGCACTCCAAAGGCTGCAGCTATTGAAAGCACAGAAATACAGATATTCATTTCACATATCTCTCATATTAGCCAATCATACCTCTTCCCTCACTTTTTTCAAATCAAAACCCTTCCCCCCTCTGCCCTCTCTCCCTTGTTTCCATAGCAACCACCTCCTGGAAGACCTCTCATGTTTGCAAATTCACACAACAATGTTTCAATTGAACTCTGAACTCTCAGTGCACCTGCGTATCCAGTGCAATCTTTCATTAAATGTTTCTTCCTTGACCATTCAAATTACATGTTTCAAAGAACACATCCATGCACCCTAACTTTCTGTTTTCAGAAATGGAAATGCACCAATCACTGCTAATGAATCATTAGCATTGTAAATCCACAGTTTTTTTTCTTTAGAAACTCCTACTGTTTCAACTGCCCTTTCATTACCACACTTCATCTGACTGCAGAACAACCTTCTCCCACCATGTTTAAGGTCTGGAATGTTGGACATAGTTACATCCACTGGGCTCAAAGGTATGCTGAGAGCAGAAATTTACCTAACCTCAATTTACAAGATGTGGAAATTAAGTGGTTGGGCCAAAGAGGATTAAAATGTCACCAATTGATACCATTGGTGAAAACCTTTATGAATTTGCCAAAACCTGACCTGTTAATAGTGCACTGTGGAGGTAATGATTTGGGCACTTTGACAGGGGTAGGTCTGGAAATGCTTTTAAAGGACACCTTTGAGCAATTAATGGCACTTTTTCCTCAAACTGCCTTGGTATATTCCAATATATGCCAAAGACAGAAATGGAGGTGGTTCAACCAATTTTGTCCACAAATTGAGAAAGCGAGGAAGCATGTAAACAAATCTGTTTCAGCTTACATGAGAGACCATGGAATGGGCTCTCTGTACAACAATAACTTGCGTTACTACATGCAAGATATCTACAGAGGAGATGGAGTTCACTTCTCAGATGAGGGCAACAGAATTTTCATTCTGAATTTAAGACTGTGCATTGGTACCTACTTATAAGTACCTAAATGTACCATAAACCCAAAAGCTCTTCTCAGAGCTACCCTACATCTGATCACTCACAATTATTATTTTTTTCTAACTTTTTTCACTAATTTTCCACAAAATTCGCTCCCCGGAGCGCTACCCGGTTCGCGAACCGAAAGCTAACCTCGCGGAATTTTTAAAAAAAAGTTTTTTTTCCGCACATATAAGCCTCCTCAGCCCCGCTCAGAAAACCTAGGGGGTCAAGATAAGTCTACCATGACCCCTTCTACCCATTCTAAACATTATTTGCCCTCCATCTTGTATCTTAATGCGACCGAAACACAAAATGGTGGACTCCCGTGACGCTTAAGGTTCGCGAACCGGGCCGCTTCCCGGAAAGCGGTCCTAAAAAAAGGCGGGAAAGTAATTTACAGAAAAACGACTAGAGACACTCTCACCAAATATAGATTAGCTCATACTACATAACAATCCCTTTCATTTTCACAAATTTGATTGAAATTCCATTTAGCCATGAAGCCTGTAGACCTCTCTAAGTACCGTGAGGTAAATTACTTCACAAAACACATCTGAAGTGTTGGAATTCACAACCAATGAAAATGTTACTTTCATTTTCTACTTTTATTACCTGACATTTGATTGGTTATATACCTGTATATATATAAAGGAAGAGAAGGAAACACAGCCATTTTGACTACTACTTGTTGTTGTATATATCATTTAGAATATCACTAATAACATCAACTTGTTTCTAAAGGTAAGTTGTTATTTTTAAAACTGAAGTATATTGTGCACTATAAGTAAATATGGTAACATTTTTCAGATAGTTATATACTATCCCTCTGTAAGAGTTAGACATTGAGAAAGGCTTCTTTATTATAATTATGGACTGATTTAGGTTTCTGTGGTATAATTATGAATTTACTTAGGCTTCTTCACAGGCACTTTTTAATAGTACTACTTCACGCCTGAAACCATACAGTGCCCATAGATTACTTCTCTGTTATAAACTCACAAATGCCTGTCTGAACTTAAACCCAACAGTGCCCTATCTCTACTGATATATTTATTTTTATGCAAATTACAGCAATAAAATGGAAGGTGAGCAAAATGTTTCCTTCGAAATTGTTCTGGAGAACAACACAGAAAAAGTTATTGAGGACAATGATGACTCAGATTTCATGGATGAATCACGGGACCATTAATTAGTTCAATGTGTAGAATCTGTGGATCATTTACTTCATTATGATGACGGTCAAATGTTGGAACTTATGTTCACTGAACAAGAACACATATCAGACAGTGAAATGCTAGACGTTGTATTAAATTTTGAAAAACAATCCGAAAAATAAAATTGTATGTAATATTAAAAAATTGTTTGAGTCTTTAATCATTTTTATATGTAATTCATAAACTAGTTAAATGTTAGAAATGTTATTACATTTTGAAACACAATCACAATAATAAATAATTGCTTAAAAAATAAAAAAATTAAAAAATAATCAACAAAACCAACAAATAATTAACATACAGTATTAGAAAAGTCTTTCATTCTTTTATCCATAAAGTTCGCTGCCCAGAACGCTTTCCGGTTCGCGAACTTGGCGCTTACCACGCAAAAAAAAAATTTTTTTTTTTTTTTTGGACCCTCCTAGGCCCTTTTAAAACCTCCACATAAAACCTAGGGGGTCAACGAGGATCTACTATGCCCCCTTATGGTAATTTCCCCCTTTGTTTTGGCCTCCTCTTGTCTCTCGATCCTACCGAGAGACAAGATGGCGGCCGCTCCGGACTGTTTAGAATGTTGACAGACACCGGAGGGCCAATCAGCTTCGCATCGCAAAGTTCCGATACGCGAAAGGTTCGCTAACCGGATCGCTGCCCGGAGCGCTGTTACAGATATATATCTTGATTTAAACGTTAATATCTCAAAATCCACTGAAGCACATATATTGAGACCTAGCAAAGGCACATCGGGCTAACAGTCCCTACAATTTTGCCAAGTTTCGTGAAAATCCATTCAGCCGTTCGGGCTAAAAGTGAGTCCAACCGCCCTATGGAAATTAACATGGGAAAAACGCGTTTTGGGACCCCCCTTTTTTCTCGGCCCCCCCTTGACGAACCCCCCCCAAATTTCCAGGAGCTGCTCAGAAACAAAATGTGCCATTTTCCTGAAAATTTCAGCCGATTCCGTCCACAAACGCCAAAGTTATTAGACATAGAATTTTCAAAAGTCCCATAGGAAAAAAATCCTAACTATATATACCTACTGGCTATCGCCAGTAGGTAATATATATATATATTCACAGAAAAAAACATAAATGTATATATATATATATATATATATATATATATATATATATATTCACGCTCCAAGGTTGTCCACCATGTGAGTAGCACGCGAGCAGCAGCTTTATTTATGTGTAGGTGAGGACGGGGATCCGCTTGTAGACGCGGCTCCGTAATGGATCTGCCCGACGCGTTTCGAAGCTCCATCTGCTTCTCTTCAGGGGCTTTAACGGAAGCGGTGTGCGCACCCGCTACACTTCTCCAATTATATAACTCGCCCGTCGATGGGAGGCTCCAGTGAGACTTCTGGGAAGTGTAGTACGGAAAGCACACAATCAAGTCCTGTATGGACTCCACAAGTGGGCCCGTCCTCGATTCCATGTACGGCTGCTACTTCACTTCCGTGACCCCCACGTTAACAGGGTGGTGCATACTCTGCGGCTGGACTGCCGCATATAGATTCACGCTCCAAGGTTGTCCACCATGTGAGTAGCACGCGAGCAGCAGCTTTATTTATGTGTAGGTGAGGACGGGGATCCGCTTGTAGACGCCGCTCCGTAATGGATCTGCCCGACGCGTTTCGAAGCTCCATCTGCTTCTCTTCAGGGGCTTTAACGGAAGCGGTGTGCGCACCCGCTACACTTCTCCAATTATATAACTCGCCTGTCGATGGGAGGCTCCAGTGAGACTTCTGGGAAGTGTAGTACGGAAAGCACACAATCAAGTCCTGTATGGACTCCACAAGTGGGCCTGTCCTCGATTCCATGTACGGCTGCTACTTCACTGCCGTGACCCCCACGTTAACAGGGTGGTGCATACTCTGCGGCTGGACTGCCGCATATAGATTCACGCTCCAAGGTTGTCCACCCTGTGAGTAGCACGCGAGCAGCAGCTTTATTTATGTGTAGGTGAGGACGGGGATCCGCTTGTAGACGCCGCTCCATAATGGATCTGCCCGACGCGTTTCGAAGCTCTATCTGCTTTTCTTCAGGGGCTTTAACGGAAGCGGTGTGCGCACCCGCTACACTTCTCCAATTATATAACTCGCCCGTCGATGGGAGGCTCCAGTGAGACTTCTGGGAAGTGTAGTACGGAAAGCACACAATCAAGTCCTGTATGGACTCCACAAGTGGGCCCGTCCTCGAATCCATGTACGGCTGCTACTTCACTGCCGTGACCCCCACGTTAACAGGGTGGTGCATACTCTGCGGCTGGACTGCCGCATATAGATTCACGCTCCAAGGTTGTCCACCATGTGAGTAGCACGCCAGCAGCAGCTTTATTTATGTGTAGGTGAGGACGGGGAACGTGGGGGTCACGGCAGTGAAGTAGCAGCCGTACATGGAATCGAGGACGGGCCCACTTGTGGAGTCCATACAGGACTTGATTGTGTGCTTTCCGTACTACACTTCCCAGAAGTCTCACTGGAGCATCCCAGTCAGATGATGTACCTCTAATAAATGGTCCGGGTGGAAGTAGTTTCTCAATCAGTGGGGAGTGACAGATTACAACGGGGGACAAAAGTCTGAATTACCTATCCTTCACTATCTGCAAAGGGAGACAGAATATTTCTATTCTTCACTGTTTGTAGACAGGGAATATCTCAAACAGCAATAATCGATAAAAAAATAGTAGGATTATAACACTTTAATAACTTATAAATATATACATCGCAACAAAAACAGTAAATACCTTAAAACATTTTTTATTAAAACAGAAGCAACAATGACAACTAACAGTAGTGATATCCTGGGCGGGTGATGGAACTGGGATTGTTAATGGAAAAAGATCTACAGAGAAAACTATTGGTGAATTATACTTTTCCGGAAATTTAAAACTCACAAATGTTTTATTTGTGTAATCGTTTCAGGTCAAACGGATTGTGGTACAATGTTCACAATGGAAGAGTCACCAAAAGGCATTTGGATCGATGTTGCAGCAGGCTGTCATGTATATAGTTATTTAATAAAACGTTTTACCCTGTTACTTTGCTGGTGTGTTGTATATATGTATAATATTTGCATAGGGTTTGTCGTTATTTTGGGTGGGGTGGGGTGGGCGGCGGAGTCGAGCTGTCTTGCAGCCATCATGGTGTGGAGCTAAGTTCATCTTACTAGTTTTGTATTTCTCATGAGGGGTTGTTCTTAATGTTTCTATTTTAGCGAGGTCAAAAACAGATCCCATTAGTGGCCTACTGATTTTGCTCGATTCCTTTTGTTTTTTTAAACTATTTTTCACTATCTGCAAAGACTAAACAGAGTATTGCGACTCTGTGCTTGTTTGTATATACAGAATGAACCAAAGAGAACCAATTCTAAAACAGTAAATGCTTGGATAGCAATCAATCAAATGGAGAGAGAAGCAGGCACGACGGATTACAACGGGGGCAAAGGCCTGCGTTAACTACCCTTCACTATCTGCAAAGAGAGAGTACTGCTAAGAGAAAAGAGGGGGGGGGAAGGGGGGCAGCGTTCAAAGCACATCAGCGTGCATAAACACGAAAATGTTTTGACCTATCACGTACTTGACATTTGACAGCATTTGATATTTGGTATTAAAAAACCATTGAAATTCACAGAAAAAACCATAGGTTTTAGGCCATATATAGTTAGGAATTTGCATTTACAAAACCTTATTTTACTCGCATAAAACCATTGAAATTCGCATATATAGTTAGATGCGCTAACTATATATCGCGCACCCGCAATCCACTGCTGATGATGTCACATATTACATCATTCATGACATGGTCAGTGACATCACTGAAGACATCACTGATGACATCACTGACAACATCACTGATGACATCAATCATGTTATAATACGATCAACCTCTTCAGACTCTAATATAACCTTAGATACACTCAGAGTAAACAGACACTCACAGACTGTCACTCATCCATGGAATTACTCACACACCTAGTCAGTCATGCACTGAATCAATCACACCTCCATATCCTCAACTATACAGTTATACACACCTTACTTATTCAAACATATACTAACACATATTTACTCTTTTATACAATCCCTGATACAAGTTCACAATGATCCATACAGCCACTCACACATTCACTGGCTCTTATGCACAGTAATTTATATATGTGAACTTTCACATGTACTGTGTTTTACATATGTACTTACTTTGACATTTAGCACTGAGATATCCATTCACTCACCAATACACTCGTACACAGTCAACCACCCATAGAGCTGTTTCCACATGCACTTTTGAACCCATAGATCTAGTGAATAAACTGTTCACACATGTATGCACAGAGTCACACACCTCCCAGCCACCCCCACACACACACTCACTCTCCCATACAAATACTTGGGCAACCAATCAATAACCCATACAGTTACTCATATAGCTACTGATCAACACATGCAGCAGTTCATAGAACAACAGATATAATGATGCACAAATTAAGACAGTTTAGTCACTAACCCATGCACTCAGTGAGACACATTTAATCACTCTCTCATACAGTCAGTCATGCACCTACTAAATCCTTCATCCAGACACTTATACATCCACTCATTCTTCAATATATAAGACATATTTTAACTTTACAGAAACAGACAGCCACTGGATGATGTCATCAGTGATGTCATCAGTGATGTCATTTGAGATGTCATCAGTGATGTCATCAGTGATGTCACTGACCATGTCATGAATGATGTAATATGTGACATCATCAGCAGTGGATTGCCGGTGCGCGATATATAGTTAGCGCATCTAACTATATATGCGAATTTCAATGGTTTTATGCGAGTAAAATAAGGTTTTGTAAATGCAAATTCCTAACTATATATGGCCTAAAACCTATGGTTTTTTTCTGTGAATATATATATATATATATATATATATATATATATATATATATATATATCCATCCACAATTTGCTTCAAAGCAAGATGCGCACTCAAGGAGTTACAACCAAAAAGAGTTTATTCTTGGTTACACGCTACGCGTTTCGACACCACTCGTGCATTGATCACATGTTAAACCACTCAGCTGGGGGTGCCATGTTATAAACAAACATCGATGTAAACACAAATCAGGCAATTGAAAGGTCATGTGATACAGATGGAAACCACAGCCGCTATCTTGGACGATTGGTATTACATGTCAAAAATTGTTTGATGACTTTTCTTTCTTTTTTACCAGGAATTTCTACCTCCTTTACCATCACACTGGTATCTATTATCACACATGTGGATAATAGATATCCAATAGCGAGACATTTTCACGAGTGCATATAAATCGGGCACTAGACCGAGGATAAAATATGGAATATAAAACTCTAGAAATTGTGATTTCAGTACGTCCTCATTGAATAGAGGCAGTAATTTTTTAATTTTAATTTGCGTGTTTATATAGCGCTAGAATCACTCCCGGGGGAGTATCTCCGCGCTTCGACCGCTGCGAACCCCTTCCTGGCTTCCCTGAGAGATGGTCCCTTAATGGGTATCTCCAGGGTGAGACCAGGCATCCCCGGCGGTCTGGTGGGGCCGTTAGTGAAGATGAGGCAAGCTAATGCCCAGAGTTGCCGAGTGTGATCGCTGATCAGAGTGGGCACCGAGGCGAGAGAATTATCGAGTCCGCTGACCCTGGTCCAGAAACCTGCCGCGCCGGGAATCGAACCCTGGTCCCGGGCCGTCCTCTGCTCTCAGGTCTGCCGCCTCTAACCAGTGAGCCACACTACCTCACCAGTACACTCAATAGTAGGACGTTTTAAGCCATGAACTTTGAAGCGCATTATAATCATGGACGATTATGCAACATATTTTTGTGCAATTATGCTCATTTCTAATGACTGTTTACAGCTAAATACTTAGTAAGTATATCCCGTTGTTAAAGGGTTAGCACGAGGTAAAAGTACTTGGAATATGTGCAAGCGATGTAAAACATATTGCCTGTATAGTGTGAACTACCACACTCCAAGATGGCGGCTGTGGTTTCGATCTGTATCACATGACCTTTCAAATGCCTCATTTGTGTTTACATCGATGTTTATATATAACATGGCACCCCCAGCAGAGTGGTTTAATGTGTGATCAAGGCACAAGTGGTGTCGAAACGCGGCTGGGAGTTCCGCCGAACTCAAGCGCCACCTGACGAGGGAGTAAGGATCCCGGAAGGGCCCATTGTGTTGTTTGAAAAAAAAAAAAAAAAATATATATATATATATATATATATATATATATATATATATATATATATATATATATATATATATATATATATATATATATATATTCACTGAAAAAACCATAGGTTTCAGACTTTAAATGGTTAGGAATTAGCTTTTAAAAAACTTTGAAATTCACTCAAAAAACTATAAGTTTTAGGGGTGTTATAGTTAGCTGGACATTTCACTCATACAAAACCATTGAAATTGCTCCTATATAGTTAGTTGTACTAATTTCGCGCACCCTCAATGCACTGCTGATGATGTCACATATTAGATCATTCATGACATGGTCAGTGACATCACTGATGACATCTCAAATGACATCACTGATGACATCATTCAGTGAATGTGGTTTGCTTCGTTATTTAAATATGCATTATATATATAGCAATTTGCTTTGAATAATGAGTGGATATATATAAATAAATAAATATTTGGATGGAGGATTTAGTAGCAGTGTAATTGACTGGTTACTTGACCAATTTATAGTGTCTCACTAAATATAGTGGATAGGGACTAAAGTGTGTGAATATCTGTATCACTTTGTCAGTTGTTGTGTAAACTTTTTCTACAGTTGGTTACTAGCTATGTGAAAGTCTATATTAGTTATTGATTAGATAGAGTATTTGTATGGGAGAGTGAAAGTATGTGTGGTTCGGTGGGAGGTGTGTGACTGTCCAAAGATGTGTGAATAGTTGATTCAGTAGATATATGAAGTTAAAATTACATGTTCTAACAGTTTGGGTGAGTGAATCTCTTTATGGGTGTTGTGATGAGCAAATATATTTCTCAATGGTACATGTCCAACAAACTAGAAAAATAAAAGGCAGTGTATGTGTCAGTTGTTGTATATAAATAAGTATACATAAGACTCAATGATTGTGTGAGTGACTGTATGGATAACTATATACTTATAATAATGATTTTATAATTCACTAAGTACGACTTACTATCTAAATGAATAGATCAAGTGGTGTTTGTATAAGTGTGTAGGTAAGTAAATATGTAAGTATGATCCATTGTTTGCATAAGTGAGTAGGATGACTTCATATGTGAATAGGATGTGTGCTGTTGTTTAATGTCGATATAGGTGTGTAAGTATTTTTGATAGTGTTCTATTGTTCATTGACAGCATGTATGATTGAATCTACAGATAAGTGATTAGATGTATGTATACATCTATGAATCAATGAGTGGGTTTTAGATACTTGTATTGCTGTGACAATGGATTCAAATATGATACTATATATTTTACAAAGAGTGATGAAAGATGTTACTAGTGTATGAAAAGGTGTATGTGATTGTCACGTGGATGATGTCATCAGTGATGTCATCAGTGATGTCATTTGAGATGTCATCAATGATGTCACTGACCATGTCATGAATGATCTAATATGTGACATCATCAGCAGTGCATTGCGGGTGAGCGAAATATAATTAGTACAACTAACTATATAGGAGCAATTTCAATGGTTTTGTATGAGTGAAATGTCCAGCTAACTATAACACCCCTAAAACTTATAGTTTTTTGAGTGAATTTCAAAGGTTTTTTAAAAGCTAATTCCTAACTATATAAGGCCTGAAACCTATGGTATTTTCAGTGAATTTCAAAGTTTTTTTTAATGATAATTCCTAACTATATAAGGCCTGAAACCTCTGTTTTTTCAGTGAATTTGCAAGGTTTTTTTTAACGTTAATTCCTAACTATATAAAGCCTGAAACCTATGGTTTTTTCAGTGAATTTCAAAGGTTTTTCAAATGCTAATTCCTAACTATATAAGGCCTGAAACCTATGTTTTTTTCAGTGAATTCCAAAGGTTTTTTAAATGCTAATTCCTAACTATATAAGGCCTGAAACCTATGGTTTTTTTCAGTGAATTTGCAAGTTTTTTTAATGCTAATTCCTAACTATATAAGGCCTGAAACCTATGGTTTTTTCAGTGAATTCGCAAGGTTTTTTAAATGCTAATTCTATTAGCAGCTAACGTTTAAACATGTTAATATCCTTGTGGGACCACCTGAGCAGCCCTAGGGGGTCAGGTTGTTTCTACCCTACCCCAACACTTTCAAACTCACATCATCTTCAACCTACGCCCACTGCTCTCTATCTATTACCATACTAACTCTCCACAAAACACCTATCTAAACCCAAAGGTGAAAAAGTCACCACTCAATATTACACTTAACCAACATCTAAACACTCAAACTTGTTATTTAAATGTATTTTTTTGTCTTTTTAGACCACCGTCCAAGCGATTTTTAAAAAAAAAAGATTTCGGTCTTCGGGGTCCTTGAGAGACCCCATGACAAAACCTAGGGGGGTCAGGAATCTCTACCCTGCCCCCTTTTCAAGTACTAGCCTTCTGTTTACAGCTACCTTCTGCCACAAAAACAAGATGGCGGACAGCACTGTCTCATCTCGACTGACTGGAATGTTGACAGACGTCCAAAAGCCAATCAGAATTCCGCCCGCAAACGCTAGGGTCCGCGCACAGTGCACGGACCGTGCAAGGACTGTGCATCAACCGTGCGCAGACGGTGTCCGCCCATAGATATATAATTTGGGAAAATTAAATTTTCTCAACAACTACTGGAGCGATTTTCACCAAGTATAAAAAAGGCACTACTGCATACCAGTCCTTACCATTTTGCTGCAGAATGGAATTACACCAAATTTGGCAGAAACCTATATTTTGGTCCAGAAAGCATGCTTTTTAATATTTGATGTAAATCTGTTCAAGAGTTTCAGAGAAATTTAAGTTAAATCGATATTTGGGGATGTGAGTCCATGCAGTGGACCCAAGGATCAAACAAAAATTTGATTGGCTGGCAACACTTCAACCAGGCAGTGTTAGCAGCCATCTTGGGTCTCGGCTTCAAGCCGAGTCCCAGAACGAAAGTTAAAAATAAAGAAAAGGAGCAGCATTGGAATACCCTGACCTCTCAGATATGGTGGGGTTCAGTGGCCGTATTAGTGAGTGGGTGGGTGTATAAATGGCTTTATGGGTGAGTGAGTCGATGTGTGATATTCTATGAATCAGTGATTGGCTGAGTAAGTATTGGTATGTGTGTATGAATAGGTTTGAGAATGGTAGTGTGGTAGTTGTATACCCATACAGCCAATCACACACTGAGTCATTCACCCATAGAGCTACTCACACAGCTGCTCACACCCCCAAACAGTCAATCACACAGCCACTTACTCGCTCATACAGTTGCACACACACTCATTCATTTACTAATACAGATACTAATGTGTACCCACTCACCTATACTGTCACTGACACAAGCACACACTCACCTATACAGCCACTCTCACATTCACTTACTGACCCATTACAGTAACTCATATACCTAATAACTCAAATATACTGCATTTCACATACCCAGTTACTCAGCCATGCACCACTGAAACATACCATTGAAACATGCACTCACTCACAGACACGGCCATTCATAAATTTACTCACCCATAAAGCCCCACACACATGCAGTCACTAGCCCATACAGCATCTGACTCACTCACTCACTTATCACCCATACACACAGACAATCAGACCCCATAGAGGTATTCAGACAACACCCGTACAGAAACTCACAAACCCATTCACACATCTATACAGCCACTTAAACACCAACTGACAGCCAGGTACAGATATTCATACAACCACTCACCCATGCATTCACTGAGACTCGCTTATACAGTTATTCAGACACCCACTGAATCATCCAATCAGGCTCTCCTAGGCCTACGGATATACCAATACACCCATCAAGTGGGTCTCCTCTGCACCCATCAAGTGGGTCTCCTCTGCATGCTCGATTGCAGTTCAACAATTGTGGCTTGCTTCAGCATGATGTAAAAACAAAAATTGATGGACAGAAGGCAGAACAATGTCATACATTCACCCCAGTATAGAGATATGGGCCTAAATCAATCGTTTTTTGCACTCCGCACCACTCCAGTTCAGACATGGCCATATGCAAATCAGCCTTGAACCTATCCCTGATGGGAACAGTCCAGCCCAAACTGCCAAGCCATGTCTTCCCTGGACTGGAATTAAGCATCCTTGGACCGGTTTCAGGCTATCAGCCATCTTCAGCCAGGATAGCTTGACTCCAGTGGTGTAGAGAGCACGGGACTCACGTCTGAGCATACCCTTCCCACTCGGGGTAACAAATGCAAAAACAACAATTGATGGACAGAATGCTTCAGCGAGATGCCTCGGTGACCCCTGGAGGTCTTGGTTGTCAATGTTGACGGTGACGGTGAAGAGCTCTGGAGCTCTGGAGCTTTTAGCAGAACAAATGTGATTTTAAGGCTGAGTCATGGTCAGATGTTGCCGGCTTGACCATTGTTGGGGTCAGACAACTTATTTACTCATTTTTTTTTTATTATACTTTATTCAATATGAATATCATTAAAGTACAAACATACATACATTATGACAGAAGATAAAAATAGAGATTTAAAAGGAGCGATTTGTAGCTATTTCATGTAACCAAAAAACACAATTAAAAGACAATAAAAATGCATATGTACAAGTTAAAAACAGGATTTTTATACAATCTCTTGATTTTTAACGGTAATGCACAAGCAAAGGTTCAATTCCTGGAGGCTCTAAACGTTTTTATAGTTTAGCGACTTCGAGCGTATATACCAAGCACATGATAGGTATTTAGTGACTCCACATACAACAGCTAGGGAACTTGTATCAGTTAAGAGGATACGAAGAGCAACTTTATAATCTCTTACCCCTAACGACAAGCATACTGATTTCAACCATTTTACTCTTACATATTTGTATGCTTTACATCCAAACAAAAAATGCAGTAAAGATTCAGTTTTACATGGGTAACATGGACAGGAGCCGTCTAGGGCCCGACTTCCTTTCCAACCCTCCACAAATTTGTTGAGTGGAAGTGTCGCATATCTCATTTTTAGAAAGATGACTCTATCTTTAGGTTTCTGAATAAAGCCTAAAAAAGGGTCAAACCTCATGATGGGCTTATGCTCTAAGAATTGAGCAGTTAAAGCTCCCCACTTTGTATTCCTGAGTTCCTCAGTCTGGCACCACTCCCAGTAGATTTTCTTAATTACTTGTTTTGGGGGAGAGGACTGTGTGGTCCAAAATTACCCCAAACCCAGCTTGGTGACCATCTGTTTGAGTTTTGTTAGCCACTAAATCTTGTTCACACCGTTTAGTTCGATAAGTTCGTCCATCACCTGAGCATAGTTTGCTAGTTCTGGGGTCCTCCTCAGGCACACCCAGAACAGCAAGGGGCGAAGACGGACTATATCTGATATCACGCGTATACCCATATCATGAAGGAGAGGCTTCAGGGGGGTAGAGGTAGGGAGAGAGGCTAGGTCCCTCAAAATCTTATTTTCAGCTCTAGTCAAGTCTATTATGTTTTCACTGCCCCAAAGTTCAGATCCATAAACTGCAGAAGCCAGTGCTTTTCCTTCGTAGACTGGGGCTATAGGTCTACTTGCAGACAAATGCTGGCTCCTCAGAATAGCACCAGACACTCTCTTCAAATTTATTAACATCTTGGAGATATGAGAGTCCCATTTCATTTTATTGTTTAACCTAATTCCTAGATAATCAAAATTCTCCACCACCTCCAGGGGGGTCCCATCAAGAGTAATGTTGATTTTGTTTGCCTTCTTTGAAGGGGGCAGGACCATTAGTTCAGTTTTAGATGTATTGATGGTCAGCCCACGATCCTCACAGAACAGACTTAATCTATTCAACAGTTTCTGGAGTACAGAAGGAGTTTTAGAAAGCAAGAGCGTGTCGTCTGCAAAGAGGAGTGTAGGTGTTTTTTCTCCCGCCAGGACCGGGGCATCGATATTGTCCTCCCTCAAATGGTCTACCACCCCATTAACAAAGAGGGAGAACAATGTCGGGGCCATCACGCAACCCTGGCGTACTCCTCGATTCACAGGCAATTTCTCTGTTAGCTGGCCCTGCCTACCCCATCTAATCTTGGCATAATTATCTTGATGGAGTTTGGCTGTAAACTCCAGTAGGTACCGCGGGAACCCCATGTCCAGCAGCACCCTCCAGAGTTTATCACGGGGGGCCAGACCAAGAGCACTCTTTAAATCAATAAAGGCCAGGTATAGGTTCCCCTTTTTGATGGTTACGGTTTTCCAATATGTTGCCCAAAACATAAATACCTGGTCCATTGTGTCCACACTCTTACTAAACCCCGCCTGGATCTGGGATAAGATATTCCCCCCTTCTAACCACGTGTTTACTCTATTTATAATGACCCTGCCAACTATTTTTTGAACAGCATCAATTAAGCTGATTGGCCTATTGTTTGCAGGGTCCACCCGGTCACCTTTTTTGTAGATTGTCACTACTTCAGCCCCCTTCCATGAATATGGAACTGGGTAACCATGGAGAATTATATTAATTAGCGGAGCAATATAATCGGACCACAGTTTGGGATCATGCAAATAAAGATCACCCGGTAGGCCATCAGGGCCAGCGGCTTTAGAAGGGACGATGGTCCTGATTGCCTCAGAAACTTCCTGTGCAATAAAGGGCTCTTTTGCTGCTAGCTCCTCAGTAGAGAGGGCATCCATTGGTTCTCTCCAAGATTGGCATTTCTCCTCTTCTACACACTATAGACTAGAGAAGTGGGATTGCCATTGGTGCTCAGTTATGCGATTAGGGAGTGCCTCTGCTACTTTCCTATCATACTTATTTATCAGAGACCAGAACTGGGTAGGATTCCTCAAAGTTACGGCTTCCTTAAGCTGCTGCCAATATTCTTCCTCCCATTCCTTCTTTGCGTTAGTGGTGCAGGCTTTGTAATCCCTTCTGGTCATCTGCACAACAGTGGGATCATTATTCCTAATTGCGTTTGCTATAGCCTGCCTCTTTATTCTGCATCCTGGAGTGTACCAAGGTGTGCCTGCTTTTATCTTATGTTTCATGTTGGTGTTTTCCATAACAAAAAAGGAGCCAATTTTCTCTGTTAGATCTTTATAGGCGTCCATGAAGTTGGCACAATTATCATTGGCATACAGCAGATTGCAGAAAATGAGTTCCAAGGTTCCTGTTTCTACTATTTCTTTAATATGAATTAAGTTATCTTCTTGACATGCCACTTTATTCCATTTTAATTTACACTTGCAGTTAGACAGAACCACCTCTTTTGTGGTCATTAGTGGGCCTATTATCCCTGCCCTTTCGTTACCCCAACTAAGTTCCATACAGAGCGGATTGTGGATCATTTTGAAAAAATTGTCCTAATATTTCCAAACTTCTGGATCTTCTTCCAGAAGATCTGCTTTGGATCTGTGAGGGTCCACAACACCAGCCAAGGGTCCAGAAGTTCTGAGTTGCCTCTTTGAGGTTTGGGACTACAAGTCCATCAATGTACCGGGTCCAGGTAAAGCTGGTGAGCCTTGGTGGAGTTGATGCAGGTGACTTCTGCAGTTCTTTTCTACCTGTTGCTTTCAGGGAGTCCACTCCATGAACTTTTGAGCAAGGGAAAATCCTATTTTGTGAAGCCCAGAGCATAAAGCAGTCCACTTTTGGTGCAGGCCAAATCAAAATGGAGTACATTTCTCTTAAAGGTTCACGTCTGGATAACCCAACCCACAGGTGTGGATAACTTGGCTATCTAGCACCCCTTCCTGTTTTGGCATCTGCAGCAGACCAGGAGTTCGACAGAGCACTCCTTCTTTTGATGGTTCCAGGCAGGGGTCTGAGTTTCTGAGCTGCTCTCCCATATTTATTTCAGTTTCTTGTGTATCACTTGTTTTTATAGGGAGTTCAACCCCTCAGGAATAAAGTCCACGAGTGAGTAGCGTTAACCCCTTTTTAATATCACTCACTGTATTTTTAGGACTATACATATAAAAAAGAACTATCCCGCTCCACTGTAATCAGGTGTCGAAGCACACCCTGTTGGCACTCGGCCTTCGGGGTGGGACCCCGATGATGAAGCATGTCACCAACTAGGGCTATCCGTACCCTTTAAATGGTTGGGCTCACCGTTTCCTACTGCAGAAGATTTCTTTGCAGAAGAGCCCAAGGGGGCATTTTTAAAATTATACATGAACTTTTAAAGTGCCTACTGAGTCTCTGACCATATTTTAAAGATTTCATCAATGGAGAGGTACAAGTTTTTTTGTAAACTCAAAGCAATGTTCAAGATAATTGACAAATATATTGTTCACATTTTGGGGAACAATAGCACCCATACAAGTCCCAAAACATTGATAGCAGTAGTGGTCCTCATTTTTAAAATAATTAGATTGTAATGCAATCTTAAGTAAATTGTAGATAAAGTCTGTAGGTACTCATGGGTTGTGGCTGAGTGTGAAGCAATTGTTCAATTATAAAAATTCTCTCCCTTTGGGTCATGATTGTGTAAATTGAAGCAACATCCATAGAGCCTCATTTATGGGTATTTAGCGTACGTTAGTGCAGCAAGTCATCATGCTGCACTGCCCTAAGTCAAAGTGAAAGGGCAATAATGTATCATATTTATCCAATGCTTGCATTTCTGTCCTATCTCCCTGCTCTAACATCATTTCGGCAGCCTTGTGCAGACGCTGGCACCCTTACAGCATGGTGGGTTCCTGTGTCAGCAGCCAGATTGTTTTTGTGTAAAAAGGGCACCTTCCTGCACAAAAAAACAATCCAGGGAGCCTTTTTCCTCTTTCTATGTGTGCTGCAGAATAGAGAAGGGAAAAACGAGGCGAAATAAAGTGATTTCCACTTGTGGCACGCGCCAAAAGCTAACACCTCTCAAGGTTTATATTGTTTCGTAAATCTGGGGAAGTGCTAAAATCCATGAATCTTGCATTGAAACACTCACCGCAATGCCCATGGAACTCCTCCCTAGTGCAGAGTAAGGCAACGCAGCGATTTGCACTGCCTTGCTTTACTCTGTATCAATGAGACCATTCAAAGCCATTAATGGCTTTTTATGACTTCATAAATATGATTTTGTGGCTTGTGCTATCGGAGCGTCACAAAAAGTAATGCTACTAAGGTGCAAGAGGCTCATAAATGTGCCCCATAGTGACTAAAAGTTCCTTATCGACATCAAAATGAATACCCTTGATGACGCTCACCATTTAAGTGCAAGCACGTACATATGCATCCCCAGCAATTGGATCCCTAGCAGGTTCCAGTTGATCTCCTCCTGTTAGGAAAAGTTGAATTTCTAATGTTTTGGGTTATTCACAAATGGTCCCCTTATGCTGAAATCTTGCCACATGCGACAACTGCCAACGCGAAGCTCTGGTGGACCCTACTTTACGCGCTACTGCATCTGCCAGCAAGGACAGGAAATGCGAGATCTGCCTTTACTCTACAGCAACTACAGACCACAGTGACTGCCAATGCAAAGCTTCAGAAATGGCTCTCAATGATGGCCCACAGGATCTTTGAGCTATAGCGACGACCGTCCGTGACACCCAGCCTACTGTTCTTGCTACAACGAAGAACTTACGCAATGCTCTTCTTGCTCCTCGTGGCCTCCTACACCGGCAGACTTTGAGAAGGTATGTTTTTACTTGGACTAACCTGTCCATGTATCCAGGCTGCGCTTCATTAGAGTCAGATTGAACTTGTGACTTTCCCTCATTCTAGCACAATTAGATAACTGCGAGCGGTGCTTTGTGCTTTTGGGTGCTATATGGATCTAAATGCTTGAAATTGCATATCTCTGGTTCTACTGAATGGATTTCTGTCATTTTGGTCTCATTTCATTTATTACATTGTACTCTTTCTTTTAAGTTGGTGTGGGATTTTTATGGAGTTGTGTTTTCACTTTATTACTCTGTGTGCGCTACAAACATTCTTTATACATTGCTTCCAGGGTAAGCCTAAGTATTTTTGTGCCAACCTACCAGAGGGGTAAGCATAGGTTAATTTAGTGACTTTTTGTGGTTTTCCCTGACAGGGATTGTGGTTGTTACTTTGGAAGAAACTTCTACCCTCCTCAATCTAAAACCCAGTTTCCTTTAATTACATTAATCCAGTGTGCAATGCATGAACTTAACATGGGAATCAGACTTCAAAAATATCTTGGCAGCACACTTAGGGGCTCAGGTCAATACAATGACGGACCGTGCTGGTGGCTGTGGTGGAAAACGTTAATTTTCCCGCTCCAGGTGCGGTCATTGCGACCACCAAATTACAATGGTCCAACAGAGGCCATTTTCAGTCCACTGCAGTCTTTCAGACTCCGCACAGCTTTTTGTGTACGTAAGGGTGGCAGATGGAGCCAATAGAGCAAGACCGGCGTGTGGAAACACGTTCCGTCAGCCAACCGGGTTACGATGTTACAAACAGCCCTTCCCACCGCCGTATAAAAAGCACCACGTTGCGGATGTCGGTAACACAACAATGGAGAGGAAAAGCAGATACAGTACTCATCTGAACCACCGGAGTCACCATGGATCCTGCGCTACAGGCCTTCCTGCTGCTCTACCTGATTCACCTCCAGCAGAGAAGACATCTCCCCGCTCAACAGCAGAGGTATGTAGCAATCATCTCTATGCATGCAACACCTGAACAACACTCAGCAAGCGTGGTGTGACCACGATGAATGTGGCAACCTGCCAAGTGCAAGGCCCGCCCAATTCTCATGAGTAACCATCAGGGCCCCTGAAGGCAATTGGGGCCAATGCCGAGCCCCGCAGTTGCAGAGCGTGCATACCGCAATATCAAAAAATGTAAGCTGCCAAAGGCTCACCTTGGCTGATGGCTCATCGCATTGTGTATGCCACACTGCAGTGGTCTGGAAGTTGTGACCGCAATCCTGCACATTCAATTGGTGCCAATGCGCCTCATTGCTGTGGATGCCAGCCTACACGCATGAAAACACATTCTGCATTTGCATTATCGCCATGCAAATTGCATCACACATCACATCTCATTTGCCTAAAGTGATTGTGTAATGTTGTGGGGCACGAGGCCCCCATGCATATAAAGTAACCGCACTGACACTGTACTTGTATGGGAGAACTGGCCCAGGGCATGGTCTGTCCGGTCCCTTTTGTTGGCAGGATCATATGTCCAGTGAGGCCTGTGCTGGGTGGCTGTGGGTTGGGGGTAACCCAGCCCTCTGGGAGTGGCTGGTACATCAGAAAAACTAGAACAGTGATCAGCTGGTCACCACATTGAGAAGGTATGAGAGAGTGTGACATTGAGTCAAGCCTTCACACACATGGTATGTCCAAGAAAGGAGAGTGAAATTACATACATTCTCATGCCTCGTGGCCAGCATGGACTGAAATGAGGGAAGAAGGCAAAAAAGACAAATGTCTTTTGCACTGTACCAATGTTGTGTAATAAAATCTCCAACCTGTGAACATCACTTGTATATCCCTTGACATATGACTGGCGTCTTTTGGCCAGGGTTTGCCTTGTGAAGGGCCAGTGATGTAGGCAGACAATGCAAACCAGACATACTTGTAATCCCTAGCACTTCCAACACACATACTGGTGTTGTGTGCAATGTGCCTAGCTGCCATTGCCTGTAAATGTTCTCACAAATGTCACAGGAGTGCACATGTGGAACAAACATAGCTCTGACCCTGACCGAAATTAACAGTCATTGACAGACATGTGGGCAAGTATACATAATCCCTGTGCATTTCTGCTTCATTCAGGTGAACATTGCGATGTCTGTTATGCAAAATCCTCACACACTCAAGCAGGACTGACCCCATAATGTACACTTGTTTCTGTCCCCATGTTGTATATTCATGTTGCGTTGGCTAGATGACACTCACTGCCCTCATTCCGTAATGTTGTTGTAAATAGGGGAACTAAAACGTGGGGTCATGCAGTGAAAGCAGCTACATGCAACTCAGCGTTGATGCTCGGAAAAACAAGTGCTGAGCCATTTAACCACGGGGCAGCTCATCCTTGATGTAGCAGTGTACTATATGCCATACACCATGACATCTTTGGATGTTGTACTATCAGTATGAAGAGTGAGTGAAGAAAAAAACAGCTGAATGCAGGTCACTTGTGCATTTCACGGGACCATGAGTCCTGTCAATTTTGTTGTTGTGAGTCCCCAGGTAAGCTGTCCACCACATCTCAACTATAACTCATCTCATGCTTGATGGAGGACATCGAAAGCATCTGGAAATTACGTTTTGATCACTGCACACTATGAAACCTATATGTCCTGTTGGAGCCCCATTTGAAGCACAAAAAAATATGTCTGATTGTATTGTCTGCCACAGTAAGGGTTATGGCTGCACTGCATTTCTTCACTACTGAGTCTTTCCAGTACACTGTGGCCAGCGCCGGTGGGATGTCACAATCCACGTTAAGCATGGTTTAGCGTGACTTTCTGTCAGCATTGATGCTTTACAAGGACATACATATCCACTTCCCAAGGAGGGATGAATTGGCAGCTATGAAGGGGGATTTCTATGACCTGGGATGCATTCCAAATGTTGTGGGAGCCATTGATGGTACCCACATTGCCCTCGTTCCACCACAGGCAAGTGAACACATCTATAGGAACCGCAAACACTACCACTCCACCAACATGCAAGTGGTATGCCAGGCTGATCACATCATCTCACACGTATGTGCAAAGTATCCTGGGTCAGCACATGACTCCTACATCTATGCCCAGACATGGGTCCCTTGCTCACTTTGCCTCTGGGTTCAAGCTAGTCTGGCTGGTGAGGACTGTTAGCCCGAAACCGGTCCCAGAAGGTTTGTTTCCCGGCCAAGGAAGACATGGCTTGGCAGTTCGGGTTGGACTGTTCCCATATGGCGCGGGGTCAAGACTGTTTTGCATATAGCTGTGTCTGAACTGGGGTGGTGAAGTGAGCTAAAGATCGCTGATGGTTCCATCCCAGATCTGTGACTGGGATGAGTGTCTGAAAAGTTTCAGCGCTCCGACCATCATCTCCTTGTGTTTGCTTAGTTCGCCCCAAGTCAGCAGGGTATGTCAAGACTTGGGTCTCTTGCTCACTTTGCCACTGGATTCAAGCTAGCCTAGCTGATGAGGGATGTGTGCCCAAAACCGGTCCCAGGGTGCTTGTTTCCGGTCCAGAGATGACATGGCTTGGCAGCTCTGACTGGACTGTTCCCATGAGGCACAGGGTCAAGACTGATTTAGATATAGCTGTGTCTAAACTGGGGTGGTGAAGTGAGCTAAAGAACGATGATGAATTCAACCCAGATCTGTGACTGGGGTGAGTGTCTAAAAAGTTTCAGTGCTCCATCTATCATCTCTTTGTGGTTGCACTTATGTACTCACCACAGAAGGTATGCCAGATGGTAGTCGCCTGCTGCATGCTACACAACCTGGCCATGCGCAAAAGGATCCACCTGAATCTGGACGACGATGAACAGCAACATCTCCCTGCTCCCAACCCACACATGCCCAGTGACGATGACAGTGGTGAGGATTGAGGAAGGCCTTGACCATTTTTAACAGCTTATCGTCAACTACTTCCGTTGAGTGCAAGTTAACAATGAGCGTCTACGACTGAATTGGTGTGCTTTGCTGTTGTCTCACAAAATTTGAGAATTATTGCAGAGATTTTGTACACATACAGGACTGTGCACAGGATTAGGAAACTTGGGCATGCAAGGACTGAGCGTGCTGAAGCACGCCGAAGCACTGGACAGTATTGCTTTACTGCCTCACTAGCTCTCCTACTCACTCAGAGGTATTCATGCGCCTGTACACAAGTAGATACGTTAAAGACAAGAAACGGTTTGAAATGTGCAGTTTTTACTACAGTGTCAAAACATGCAACATACGTACCACAACAAGTTGAGAATGCATTAGTACCAAACCAGTTACCATATTGACATATCTATTTAAAATGAAGCAAGATGTCACATCAATATTCCCTTTGGACGAAGACCCACCCACCCCTTGCAGGACAGAGTTGTATGGGATGCCCTGGTCTATGGATTTTGTCAGCAGACTCCATTCCTCAGCCTAGACAATGTGAAATGTACATCACATGTGCTGTGTCGCTCTCATCACTGGATGTATCACTCTTCAAGTGTGGGGCATCAAGCCCGCCTGCCTATGACATCTAAAAGGAATCCGTGTCCTTTAGCAGCTGTGAGACTTTGTTGAGTCGGTATGCTAGGGCCAGAACAGAATGACTAGGGACAATGTTCTCCGACCACGGACAGAATGTCCATTCAGTACTCCTGGGTCGTGCAGAGAACAAGCTCTGAAGACAGCTGAATGACAATTCATGTCAGTAGGTGTGAAAAAGGCAAAAGTATATTGAAGTAGTCACCAACAGTACCTGTTGCTGTAAAGTAGTAGTTAGGAATCCAAGAAGGCAGAGGCAGTTTGGAAGGCAATCAGTTCCAATTCAATCCAACAAGATTTATTTGAAGTAAAGTCATAAAAGCACAATACATACAACCAATACAAAATCTGTAAAACACAATATTTATATACATATTTAGAAAATTATGGATTGATACTTCAAGACTTCAAGACATCGGCAAATTCATAAAAGAAATAAGGCAAATTCAAACAATTTAAAATGCAATAAGGTACTAGAATATAGAACCAATAAGATTTAATTACAAACATTAATGCTGCAATGCATAGTACAATCGCAGAAGATTTTTAGATAATAACCTTATCCTAGTAAAATTGGCTTAAAATTCCTTGAAAGTGCTTGGAGTGCCTTCGATCTGCTAGCCCAGGACCACCCTAGAAATGTTGCCACTGCGTTGACAATGGGGGCTGACGTGTTTGTACACAATATTCTTTGTGTGTCTCTACTCAATTTGGTGCCCAATGTCCTGCAGATTGGTGCCAGCCATGATCGATGCGGGCCTTCATATGCGGAGCAGATGAACAACAAATGGGCCAATTACTCCATCTGGTCTTTACAGATGGGGCATACTCCATCACCCTCTCTGACCCATCTCACTGTGTAAGACCTATTTGGTAGTGAGCCTACCCTAAACTGACAATATAGTTTCCGATCATGGAGATTTTGGTATAATATATCCCAGTACTGTTCCAGGCTTGGGGAAGGTTGAAATTCCCTGAAAATATCCTTAGGAGAGGACGTGTACCCATTTCTGTAAGTATTATGGATAATCATGTCCCAATATTTTTCTTTTAGGTTCTCCTTTGGTGGAAAGGGTATACTTGAGGTGTTCTCCCAGAGCATTTCCATGCCCATGCTTACTAGGTTACCTCTAACCTCCCTGAGCCATTTGATTTTAGGAAAGTGGTCAGCACTGATTGAATCTTTTAGTCCAGCAGCATAGGTTGCCAATTCATGTGTGCACCAGATTCTACACCAGTATAGTATAGGGTGCAGTCTTGCTGTGTCTACCAGTGCTTTCCTGCCTAGGTCATATACCAGTGAACGTACTGGGGTACTCTGCGGAAGGCTCGTGATCTTCGATAAGAACCTATTTTCAGGAGTTGTTAGCTTTGACATCTTCTCAAACCCCCAGACTTCCGCTACATATTGGACGGAACGAACCACTTTCATATTATATATTTGGAGCACTGGGCTAACTGTTTTTTGTTAAAGTGGTGTTATATCAGTTTGTAGAACTCTAGATAGCTGTCTGTGCTTCAATGTGGCCATGTCAAGTTGTCGGTCCCATCTCAAATCGTTCTGTAGTATGACCCCCAGGTAGGTGAAGGCGCTAACTTGTTCGAGGGGCCAGCCATTCATGAATATGCCTCCTCTAAATCCCTTAAGTGGGTAAAACAACATAAATTCTTTCTTGGAAACGTTCATTTCCAAACCCCGTAGTAAGTAAAAATTCCTCAAAAAATTTCAATGCTCGCTGAAGACCATTCACAGTTATTAAGATAGTTAATGTAATGTCTGCAAACATTAAAACTGGGATTTTTTACACCAGCTAGGTCTGGGGCATCGGTAGGAGTGGACTCTAAGAGCTTTGCACTCAGTTCCAAAAGATGATCCAAATTATCTTCAGCAAAAAGGACCGCCATCCAACCAGCAGTATGAAGGAACAGATGTGCTCCTCGCGCCACGAGGTTGAAAGGAGCCCATGGCAACCTGGGAGAGGTTCAATGTAGGCATGGTACAGGAGCCATTGCGCAAATGCACAGGCACAGCTGGCAGTCTGTCTGACACATTGAAAGTTATCCCATAAATGTATATCACCGAAGCAGTCTTGGTCATGGACCAACAAAGGACTCACCCACAGCTCATGATCCAAGGCAGCAAGGGATGTCTTGGAAAGGCAGACATCCATGGCCCAGTAAAAGGGGCATCGGCGACAGTAGAACACAGGTTGCATGCAGGTGAAATAGGCATAGTAGAATGTTAGCCTATAACTGATGCGTAGAGCAGGTGATGGGACACATCCAAAGAGAATCTGCATGCGATCACGGTACAGTTGCAACTGACTGGGGTCGGCCTGGACCACAGGACAGTCAGACATGGGGAAACATCACTTACAACGCATTTATTACAACGCACTACCATTACAACGCAACCATTACAACGCAAACCATTACAACGCATTGCGCTGGGGGGCGCTCTAGGATAGGGAATATATTTAGTTTACTATCCAACACCTTCTTTACTATCCACGGGGACTGGAGTTGGAATAGTAAATTAAATAAATCACTATCCAGCGCTTAAAAGCACTATGCGTTGTAGTGGTATGCGATGTAAAAACCGCGTTGTAACAGCAGGCGTTGTAATAGCCTGCGTTGTAACGACATCAATCCTCAGACATGGCGTGAGAGCAATCTCAGAACCAGCTCTCAGCTGTACAGCAAAGTAATGATCTGAAACCGCTAAATGCAGTAGGAAAATTGGAGGAATGATACTCCAGAAATAGCATTAAACGAAGGGACAGGGTCGGAGCCCTCAAGTTTGAAAAAACTGTGCAATGACCTTCAGTATCAGACGCTATCAATAATATGTATGTCAGTTCCCCGAGCAAAAAGTGGGAGTGCTGTGTTTAGCAGTGAGTGAATCGCACAGGACGGTCAAGGCTCCTAGAATTCGAAGGTCTCCCGGCTGATGTGAGAGCGACTACTTGTCTAAACATAAACCCATTTTGCCTGCACACTTATTGAAGTATGCTTTCATTGTGGGAATGTGAGGCCACCAATGATTATCCACAATCACATATGGGGGAGTTAGGAGAACATTGCTACAGCAAGGAACACGTTGTGCAACAGTTCCTATATACATGATGCCTGCCCTGTGACCGCAGCAGTTGTGCTCATTCAGGAGAAAATGACTTTGGTTGTAATGTAGATTTAGAGTGGCTATGTTGTCAGGAACTGGTGTTTAGGTTGGTAAACATGCAAAAATAGCACATGTCACATGAAAAGCAACAGTACTTGAGTGTGTGAATGCGACAATGTCACCATCGTCCACATTACTGGATGTGTTGTGATGCTGGCTTTTGTGAGCACACTGCTAAGGCTTTCATTGGTCTGTGCTATGTGATCTGTGACAACTTCCATCATGTCCATGTTGATGTTATTAGGGGGATTAGAGCACACTGCCTCACCTCCCAGCACAGTTCATCCCTTAGCATTCTGGTAAATGCAGTTCAGACATAATGCTTACTTGTCGTTGGACTGAAGTGTTTCACCTCAGTTGGGCTGGGAAAGGTACAGAGACCCGAGTGGATTATGGCAGCTTCCTCAGCAGACACTGATCACAATGTATCCTACCTCTATGGTTGTAGGATGATAATGTGACACACATGTCTAGAGAATCACAGCACTGACCTGCACCAACCTTGCTGACACAAGACAACAGTGACACAAGTAAACATTTCCGCTGAACTGCATTTACCAGGAAGCTTAGGGGTGCACTGTGTTGGGAGGTGTAGTCATGTGCCCCAGTCCTCCTACCTTCCATGTTGATGGTGTTGACCGGTGTTATCTGGAAGGTATATTGTACAGTGTTGCTCTAGTGGTGTACTTTTGTGATTATTCAATAATATGTCAATGTACTGTTATTTCCTTGTGTCTTTCCAGGTTCCTCCACTCTCACAATGTATTTATGCTTTTACATATTCGGATGCATTGCAATGTGAGTTAACATGCTACTTACTGTAATGAAAATGCTCCTGACACAAAGGCATACTGTTGTGAGTTGAGTTTATCTAACAATGAGTGACAGGTGAGAGGTGAATTTGAAAGTGATGGTACACAGATAGTTAGGATAGAACACACAATGGTAGAGTTCCAAAGCCCAACAGAACACTCCCGTCCTTGTGGCAATGTGGGTTATGATTTACAACAAAGTCAATGCTCTCTGTTACAGTGGTGACATCAGAGGTTGCCCTGTGAACTGCTACGGCACGGTGCTGTGCCACGTGATCCTGCCTGGGACTTCTTCGGATGCCCCCTATGCCGTTTGGCCTGGGGGAACCTGCTGCATGCTCGGAGGCGTCTGAGGATTCGCTGTGATGTGACTCACCCCTCCCTGTGACTGATGCTGAGGTGGTGTGACTATCATCCGGTTGGCCACGGGTGAGTGGCCAGCTATTTGTGCTAAATGCATGCCTCTCAGGACAACCACAATCAGGCCCATTAACTCGGCAATTTGTCCCAGACAAACGTGTCGATGGACCTCTGCAGCTGGTGGAGTACACACAGTTCGTCAAGGATCTGGCCCATCTGTCCCTGGTTCTGCTGGCATACCCCAAGGACGGTTTGCACAAGGGCATAGGCCTCTGTCTCATTGTCCTCCTGTGACTTTCCCCCCAGTTGTCCTCCCATATGGCCTGCTGCCACGGACCAGTGGCGAACACCTGACGCTGCCGCTGCACACTGTCCCCAGCACCCGAGGCTGCCTGGTGGTATTGACTACAACTGGCACAGGGACAATGGCATAGTTGGAGGCAGCGGTGGTGATGGAGGAGGTGGAGGTGGCTGCCACACAGGTCGGTGCTGCAAGGGTCAGCGTTGTTGTTGCCGCTGTTGTGGGAGTGGTGGTGATGGTGATGGGGATTGGAGGGGCGAGCTCGGTCCTCCTCATCTGTAAAACCCAGGGAGTCTGCATCCGTCGGTTCAGTTTTTTGGGTTAGAGACTAGCTGGGCTTGTCTATGGCATGGGTGCCTGCTGTTGCTGGTGAGTCATCTGTTGAACAGAGGTTGGATTGTCAGCATGTTCAGTACATATCACAAGTTTGATGTTCATATTTATCACATTTCGATTGAGACATCATGACTTTACGTCTTGGCATTACTTGTCATTCATGACAGTTTGTCAGTAGTGGGACATGATGTCGCATTAAATATATTGCTCTTTAGCGATGGGACATGGCTGTAGCAACAATTTCATATGTATGGATTTTGTATTTCCAAGTACATGTTCTCTGGAACCAACTTGTTGATCATCCACTTCTGTTCACGCTAGGATATTTGTGACTTTGCTATGACTGTTTGTCTACTATGCTGCAACTTTCTGATTTCTATTGTGCTTTTTGTGCTGTACCTGTGTGGTTTGGGATGTTTGACTGAGTCTACATGCATGTGTTGTGTTGATGCACCTTCTCCTGCCGTTCAGTGAAGGTTACTGATGGTATAGGAGGAGCCGCCAGCAGTTCTTTGGGCTGCCTTGTGGTTCCTATGGGCCCGATGCGTGACCCGGGCCTTGAGGTCGACCAACCGCCTTGTGATCTCATGCTGTGTGCGCAGGCTGGTCCCTACAGTATTGACTTTATTGTAGATCCATGTCCACATCTCGGTTTTGCGCACAAGTGGGGTGTGTTGGACCAGGCTTCCAAACAAATGTGTTCCTACCCTTATTATCTTGTCTACCATCACTTTCAACTCTGTGTCAGTAGATTTGGGCATTTTCGGTTTGGCCATGGTGGAAAGGTGAGAAAAGTGCAGGGTGCAGGGAGTGGTGGAGTTATATGAAGTGTCATTAAGTCGAAAACAAATTCCCTTTGGAATTTTTCAATAGAATACCATACTGCTCATTACTACCTTCAAACTGTCGAACATCCCTCATAGAAAACGGTTCAAACCAAAAAATTACAAATATACAAATTTTTATTAATTTGATCCTATCAGTGCATTAAAATTTGTTTAAAATATGCAGTTTTAGCTGTAATTCATAAAAACAGCAATCTAAATAAGTTCAGTACATGTTATTCATCAATTCAAAAATGAACAAAATAATCTTTATTAGCACATAATTATAACAATTCCAACCCCTGTCAATATCAGGTTCACCAAGTCATACATATTTGATTCATAGGGACCCCTAAGTAGTGGTGGGGCAACAAAGGACCAGAAAGGTTATAATTATGTGCAAATGAAGATTGTGTTGTTCGTTTTTGAATTGATGTATAACATGTAATGAACTTACTTAGATTGTTGTTTTTTGATTAACTATGGCTAAAACTTCATATTATAAACAACTTTTAATGTTCTGATTGGATCTAATTAATAAACATTTGTATATTTGTAATTTTTTGGCTTGAACCATTTTCTATGAGCACAGGTTGAATGTAGTAATGAGCCGTATGATATGCTATTGAAAATCGCAAAGGGAATTTGGTTTCAACTTGATTTCACTTGGTGTCTTGTCCCTTTGGTGAGTTGGACCCCTCTCTCTTGTTTTTATGTTATGTGAAGTGTGTCAGGTATGTGGGTGGGAAGTGGTGTTATGTGGAGATGGTTGTATGTAATGTTGTGCTGTGTGCGTAAATGGTGTCCTGTCTCACTGTGTCAGCTTCTGGTGTGCAAAGGATGCTGGTCCAGGAAGGGGTTGGTTTTATGCATTGGTATGTGGATGTCTCCACATGGGTGATGTCCTCCCGGTGTTTCTTCCATGCTGGGCATGGCTTACATTGCCAATGCACATTTGGGGCGTATCATTATGGCATGTGTGATGTGATTGAGGGCAGTGTCGAATGCAGGCACACTGTTCATCACTGTTCAGTTTGTTACTACCGTAATTCATTTGCTCTATATGCGAGCAAGGTAATCGGAACACAATGCTGTCAGCTGTGGTAAGATTTTCTGTGCATTGCATCATGATTTGGCCGACAGAGATGCAGTGGGCCATGCGGGTGGATTTTTGCGGTGAGCAAGGCAGACAGAAGCCTTTTCCGGCCGGCATTGCAATGGGCCCCTTAGTTAGTACAGTAGTGTGATGCTCCTGGGTATCAATCCCACCATGCATTTGCTGTTAAAAGATTACTGAAACAGGTCTCATTGAGTAACTGTGATTGAGTCTATACACTGTTTAATTAAACATAACGTGAAGATTGGTGTGGAAGAAAGCATAAGTCAAAAACAGAGGGATGCAGTCTCTGCTCACTATTTTCAAATAATGCTGTTGGCATTTCATGCATTAATTCAGAGAAATTTCTATCTATATGTATTAACATTAAACTCCACTCTGTGCTGAGCCAGCACAGCTCTTCATAATATGGCCCCAGGAGACACTCCATTGACATCATTTCAAATTGTTTATCACTCGTTAATTAGGAGCTGGTGCTACTTTTATGCTAGGTCCAAGCATTGACCAACTGCCAGGTTAATACGTTCTCAAAAGAACAGCATATTTTTGGGTCGCAGGCCAGCAGAAGCACTCCTCATCTTCACTAATTCTAATTCAAACCTGCTTCTGCAAGAGAAGAAATACTTTTTAAAACTTCATAGGTGGCACAGAGTCAAAGAGCATATGAAGGATAGTGACCCACATTATTGGTCTGTGGTAGGGTTTGCCTGAACTGTCACAGGACTTATTCTAGTTCTATGTTATTCACATGTACCTCTAATTCATTACAATTTTTAAACGTTTGAAAATCACACTTAACAGGTGTCAGCAAACAATTAGCCTTGGTCCTTGGACTCATACCCTGACAAAACTAATAACAACTAATAAAACATAGCTGCTCATTGTACTTTTGCCTTTCATTCTTTGCTCTATTGCATTGTGACTTTTTTACTTGTTACCCTGTTCCTTTGTGCTTTCTAATTCCTGTCCACCTTTAACATTTTTGACTTTCCACTCTTTGCTCTCTTGCCTTTTGTTTCTCACTTTTTGCCTCTTGATACCTTCTGTGTCTCCTCTGTGTGCTCTGTGCCCTACCTTCTACCTATCATGACCCTTACCTCCTCCCCCACTCCTTACTCCTTACTCCTCACTTCACTGCAGCTCCTTCCTATGCTTCTAAGAAGCCCATACCATCACCCCACGCTTCTCCCTCTTCCCAGGACCTACTTAATGATGAACACAGTGCCAAAGGTGCACCAAAACGCAATCCCTCCTGCAGCTGCCAATGCCTATGCCCTTCCAAGTGCCACAAACCCTGGTTCTTTCTCCTGTTCTATGCTAATCTGCAGCAGTCCCCCGCCAGCATCCCCGCTACTTGCTGCTGCCACAGACATAAAGCAACACAGTACCCACAGCCCCATTCATGTGCAACACCGCACCCAATATGCCTACACCTCCCCACCCTCACAACCTACACACAACCCCTCCCACTGCTAAAAACACCAATCCCAAGATAAACTATCATGCATGCTTCTAAACACCTGCTTGCTCAACAAACTTGCCACAGAAATCTGGGATAATCTGGACAATGACATCCCAGAACTCGTCTTCCTTATGGAAGCATGGCTGACTGCCAAGTTGGCAATCAACATCACCACTGCCATCCCGGCAGGATAACGATTGCCCAAAAGGACAGCCAACACAAACCAGGTGGACGTCTGATAATCTTTAAAGAACCATCAACTGCACTACAACCACAGAAAACACAACTCTCTTCATGGAGCACCTACATTTCAAACTGCAAGTCTTAGCAACATGTACCCTGAAAGGAACCCTCATGTATCGACCACTGTGACCATAACTTACATTTAACAACAAGATTGCAGATTTCGTCCCCCACACCCTCCACCATTGACTCCAAAGACTACATCCTACAAAGAGGCCTCAACTTCCACCTGGAAGACCAGGACAACCCCAGCTCTATTGCACACATTAAAAGTTTAGGAATCCCCCGACTGACACAAAGCATCAATGGATCCACACACACAGCAGATACATCCAAAACCTAGTCTTTGCTACCTTCAGTGGCTTTACAATCACAACATTGCAAAAAACACAGTTTATGGACAGAATGCAGAACAATGTCTTACATTCACCCCAGGACAAAGATCTGGGCCTAAATCCATCATTTTTTTTGCACTCCACACCACCATAGGTCAGACAATGGCTATATGCAAATCAGCCTTGACCCTGTGCCTCATGGGAACAGTCCAGCCCGAACTACCAAGCCATGTCTTTCTTAGACCGGAATCAAGCATCCAAGGACCGGTTTCTGGCTATCAGCCTTGATAGCTTGACTCCAGTGATGTGGAGAACCTGGGACTCACGTCTGAGCATACCCAGTCCACTCGGGGTGAAAATTGCAAAAAACACAAACAATCACAACATCCACTCCTCTCACATGGGGCTAATCATGCCATCATCCGCTTCCATACTGTTAGATTTGGGGATCTCTAGTTGGCACAGGTAGGTACTTGTGACAAATAGGGACCCTTGCCTCTAGTCAGAATAAGAGGATTACACTCCTAAATAAACCCTGCTCACCCCCTTAGTAGCTTGGCACGAGCAGACAGGCTTATCTCAGAGGCAGTGTAAAGCATTTGTGAACACATACAGTAACCCCGTGACAACACTACAAATACACACCACACAAGGTTTATATAAAAAATAAGTATTCTTTATATAGATTTAACACAAGACCATTAACAACAAAAATACACAATAGTGTTACTTTAAGATGGTAGTTTTAGCTTAGTTCAGTTCTTAAGATGCAACACTTTGCGTCAATGTACCTTACGATGCACTGCGCTTCCACAACAAGTAATGTTGCAGCGATGGAATTGGGGCAAAGTTCCGGTGCAAAGAAATAAAGACGTGAAGATCTTCCAGATGCGGCATGCTTCTCCGGAGATGCGAGAAGTTCTCGGTTCAATACGTGGGAGCGGTGACACCCGTGTTCTGTTAAACCCCCATATATCTGAATGATGTCAATTTCCATCTTAGCACCCTAGGATCCCGGGGCACTTTTCTCCGTAGGCTGTAAAGGGAAAAGGTTTGTCTTTTGCCAATTTACACATGAACCAGTCCATCCTAAACTCATTGGGCAGTCAGGGAGCTCCTCTTACATCTGTTTGTTTATCATTGAGGAAGAGCAGCATTTCATCTGCCTACAATGCAATGTGGTGAGTACTGCCATTTGCACTAATACCTTCATACTGTATGCCCTGTCTTGCCTTACAAGCTGATGGTTCCATTGCAATAGCAACATAAGTTGGGATAATGGGCATCACTGTCTCATTCCGCATTGTAGGCGTCTGAGATTATTCAACTGATCTCACTCTCGCCATAGATGCTGTATAGCATAGTCTGGTCCACTAAAAAACGAACTTCCCTAAACCCATCATATACATCACAGGGAACAGGTATCAAATGTTTTCTTTAAATCCACTTCCAGGACCTCTGCCTCTCTATTAACTGTATAAATGCCAGCAGCAGTTCTACAACTCTCTGGATGTTCAAAGCCATAATTCACCCTGAATAAGTCTACTCTGATCGTAATGTATTTAACTGGGTATATGTGTCACCAGGTGGAAGGGTCGGCAGAGGCAGATGATCCATATATTCTCAGGCACCTGTTGGCACCTCAGACACCCTCCGAGTGTACAGTGTACAGTAGACATTCTTAAAAAGCTTGTTGATTTGATATTGTTTATCTACTCTCCCCCATGTGTACTCTTCATTTCTAATATTTGTTACTCCCTTTACAGTTGGGTATGCAAGTCCGTCTGGCACCCAGTCAATTGTTATAACAATCAGGTTATGGTCAGATACAGTTTTGATCAGGTATTCTGACCCTGTCAGTAGTGTGTTGACGTTCGGGGTGCATAGTAACACATCCAGATGCACATGTAAGTCATATAAAGTCGTGTGGAACAAATAGTCTTTATAGTTCAAGTGTGATGCCCTCCATGAATCTATAAGCACGAGTGTTTTGCAAGTTTGGAACTTTTTCACTGTCTGGTACACTAGGGAGTCTCTCATGTATGGATTATGTGTCAGTAGATTAGCAATGCATTTGAAGTTTACCCCTATAAGGAGTGTGGCATGTAGGGCACCAGTACATGTGACATATCATTGAAAAAATAAGAATGGTCAGAATAAGGTGCATACATAATAGCAATCATTTTATCCTTGCATCCCAATCCTCTAGTGATCACTATATATTGTTCCTCATTGTCCGTATTGTCCTGTAACAACTGAAATGGGACCCAAGGCCACACGGAAATAAGCAGCCCTCTTGCGAATGCAGTGTAGCAGAGATGTCGCCTGCATTATTTTTGGAACACTGTAACCTCATTCAGGGTCGTGTGTTTCTTGTATCAAAGCGATATGTGCTCCCTGCCTTTTCATGCATGTCTGAACCTTATATCTTTTAGTCATAAAGTTTAGCCACTGGGCATACCAAAATATTATTTTATAGCCAGTCCTGTGTCTCACCGTTAAGTTGTGCCCAGATAGAAACTGTATCCAGGAGTGTAGCCATCCCACCTCCACCCCTCTGCCACACACGGGCATGGGCTGTCTCCCTCCTCTGTTTACCCATGGGACCCAAGTACTAATATCCTCCTTCCACCCCCAGGATGGAAGGTAACGTTCCCCAGCCAAACTAAGTAAAACAGTGTGCAATTTGTGTGTATCACATAGAAAATCTATGTGGGGCAGAAATTTGACTCTAGCTCACTACTCCTGGGTATTCGACTCACTTGTCACGCAAAATGATGTATGCAATATGCAAAAGATTAGAGGCCCGATTCACAAAAGTAATCTGAGCCAAAATCCTAATTTTACGACTTTCGGTATTCACAAAGGGCATTTAGGTGGTGTAAAGTTCGGATTTTGTCTCAGGTAAACTTAGGTTTTGGTCTTAAGTTAAACTTAAGACCAAAACTTACATTTAACTGAGACAAAGTCCTAACTTTAATACTCCTAAATGCCCTTTGTGAATACCTAAAGTCGTGAAGTTAGGATTTGTTTCAGATTACTTTTATGAATCGGGCCTGTGGTTTCTATTACCCCCTGTCTTACCTGGAGGTAGCTAGGACACCCCATACATGTGCCTCCTCCAGCTCTCATGTCTAATGGGGTAGAAACTGCAGAAAGCTTCAACCTAGATCATCAGCGGACCATGGTGTGACTTATAGCAGTTCAGATCAAGAGTTCATGTGTATGGTAGAATTCGGTTCTGAGTCTGTCGTGCAAGGGATTCCTCTCTCCTCTCTAAGCCTAGGTTAATTGCGGAGCCACTAAAGTGTGCAGCAGTTTCCACCACATTCTGCCTATTCTTTTGGACGTGCGCCTTCATGGGCTGAGACTTCCTTGTGTGTCTGGTCTGGAATCACCACCGCGAATTGAGTGTCCAACCAAGTCCACACTTCTTGTGGGTCAGTGAACAATTTAGTGCCAGTGTCTGTAAAGGCCCTAAATTTTACTTGGGAAAGCATAGTGCATTGTTCAACTTCTGAGAAGGTGGTGCGCTGCTTCTACACCACCATTGTGAAACTTGGGAACACCATCGCCACCAGGGGCCAAGGGGAATTTCCCCAGGTGACCCAATCGTAGGTCTGCAATACATGGGAAGGTGTGTGCATACCTATTGTAGCCTGCTTGTGTTCCAATAGGGAGGTCCCAGGACCCAGCAGCATTGCTCCTTCACCACTTTCTTGTCTTAGGTCCTAGCTTCGCACCCCTTAGTCCCTGCAGCCAGGTGAGCACCCCAGGACCGGGACCACCGGTGACTTGTTTTTCACAGCTCACATCTTCAACCCTCCTCTTCCAGGCACCACTCTTCCCCCACTCTCCACCAAGGGATCTCTGCCAGCAATCTGCACCTTAACGCCTGACCAGTGCACCTTCCCACCTATGATCCATACTGCACCTTCACGATGTCTCAGAGGTTGCCTGGACACCTGGTGTGCTCGACCTGGCAGCAAGGTCTTGATCCCCAAGCCTTCTCCTTTTCCAGCCCCAAGGTGCCGCTTCCCTCTAGCTGTTAGGGGCAGGCACTCCAGTATCAGCTTTCTTTCTCCCTTCGATTACTTCTCATATC